>NC_044924.1:28900348-29077546 GCF_003576645.1 Ipomoea triloba | reverse complement strand
ATATATATATATATATATATATATATATATATATATATATATATATATATATATATATATATATATATATATATATATATATCGCGTTGAAATGAGGATGGTGTGCCCAGGAGAGAACTCAGAACGCATGAAATCCGTTCACGTGTTCATATCTAACGGATGAGAAACACTGATTTTTTTTTTTAAATGCAGTGGCATTTTCATAAATAATTGAACATCGAAGTGCAAGTAGCGGTTTCATATAGTGCACCTAAATGCAAGTAAAATGTATTACAAGTGTAAGTAAAATGTATTACAATTGCAAGTAAAATGTACACTGATCATCAATACTAGTTGCACCTAACGTTATAACTAGTGCATCTAACGTTATAATTAGTTGCACCTAGGTGCACGAATGTTAAGAAGATAAATTACTTGCACTTATAAGTGCTTTTACTTGCACTTTTCACTTGCAAAGGTGCACTAGCTACTTGTACTTATAACACACTTGTCCAGGAGAGAAAACTAAGAACCACTCCGCGTAGTCCACGTGTCCAAATCTAAAGGATTTGAAACACTGATTTTTAAAAAATAATGCAGTGGTATTTTCATAAATAATCGAATATCGAACTGCAAGTAAATGTGTTAAAATTGCAAGTAACAGTTTCATATAGTGCACCTAAGTGCAAGTAAAATGTACGCTGAGCATCAATATTAAGGGGGTGTTTGGTTGGATGGAAAATCTTTTCCATTTTCCATGAAGTGGAGGAAAATGTGTTTTTCCGTTGTTTGGTTGGATGGAAAATGTTTTCCATTGGAACTTGAGTTCCTAAAAGTGAAGGAAAACAAATTCTGAGTTAGAAGGGTGTATTTTGTTTTCCAAGGGGTTTGGGAAGAAAGTATTGAGCAATTGGACTACTTTACTCTCATCAATAATAATATAATATATTATCACTATTAATTGTTAAGGGCATATTGGTCTTGATATTCATAATTCTTTATCATTCCAAATCCATTACAATAGTATTACAATAGTATTTTTCATGGAACCGAACGGGCTGTAAGTGCACTGACTCTTTTACAATGTAGTATCTGTTCATAGCTAATTTCTCAACCTACTGAAGCACAACGAGTCAAGAGTTGCCTCCACTGAGGCTCGAACCCACTCCCACCATCCATGTGGGAGTGTTAATCGGGACACCGGATGCCACTTGACCACAAGATCTTTGGCCACCTAATGTTATCATTAGTTGCACCAGATGTTATCATTAAGTGCACCTATGTGAACGACTTTATCATTAGGTGCACGAATGTTACTAAGGTAAATTATTTGCACTTGTAAGTGACACTAGTTGCACTTGTAAGTAATTTTACTTGCACTTTTTACTTGCAAACTTGCACAAGTTACTTGCACATGTAACGCATTTTACTTGCACCAAAGTTTGAGTTATTTACGAAAATGTCACCGCGTCATTTTTTAAAATTACATATGATTCGTTGATTTTGGACATGTAGACGGCTGAGAGTTGTTCTTAGTTCTCTCCTGGGCAATTGTTCTCACTAGAGCGTGCCCCTAGTTATAATGCGCACATTGCGCGATTATATTAATGTCCTACATTAAAATTAAAATAAGTAAATATTTAGTACTCCGTACAATTTTTAAATATCAAAGTTAAATAATATAAAGGGAAAATTGAAATTTATGCCCCTCCATAATATGTCAATTATCAATGTCACCGTTGAATTATTAGTGGTGTAAATGTTACCCCTCAATTTTCAAAACGGTACATATATTGCCCTTCCCGTACCGTACATATATATATATTTGAAAATTGAGGGGCAACATTTACACTTGGGAGGGGCAATATATGTATCATTTTGAAAATTGATGGGCAACATTTACACCACTAATAATTCAGGGGTGACATTGATAATTGACATATTATGGAGGGGCATAAATTACAATTTTCTCTAATATAAAATAAAAATAATAATTTTAAATATAATAAAAATAAATATTTTCAACTTGTAATAAAAGTAGAAGTAAATATGAGTATTGTTGTAGATAATTAATTATAATCAATAATAAAAATCATGTCCTAATAATTTTCATATTAAAATAAATTAATTCTTAATGCGTTATTGATGAGTCAACAAAACTTACCTTTTTTTTTTTTTGTTAAAAGTGACATGATTATTCTATGTTTACTAATATTATCAAATAGTAATTAAAGAGTTATGCAATGAAGTTGTAACGTACAAATTCATAAGTTTTCGCTGTGAATATGATTGGAACCTTACTTGTCATTATATGTAAACTATTCATCTTGTAAACTTTCATTGATATTTTAAAATATTAATTTTCCCAATAAGATTGATTAGATAATGAAATTTTTGCATTAAAATTTTTAAAGTATGTAGAAATTCTGCCTCATACCTAGTAGATCAATTTGTAATAAAATGTACATTTTAATTAAAAAATATAGATTTTGAATAGAAAATTAAAATTTGTGCTACAACAAAAAAGGTTTGATTTAAGCAAAAAAGAAGACAATGTATTTTTATAATATAATTATAAAAAGACATTCATATTCTTTTAGGATAAATATTCAAACAATAATAGCTTTCACTATTTTAATAATTGAAAGAAACAAATCAAATCAAGTAAATATTATTATAGTTTAATTATTACCGAAGAAAATAGTTACATAAATAATAGAAAAATAAAAAATTTAAAAATGACATAAGTTTCATTTTGTGTACACTAATTTAATTGTTATAATAATAATATAAAAACAAAATGTATATCATGGTTGTTGTTGTTACGTTAAAAGATTAGAAAATATTTTGTAATGAGTAAGTTAAGAATAATAAAAGTTAATGGAATATTTCATTATTATAGTTTGTAGATAAATGGAAAACTAAAAAGAAATCAATGGTAACTTTGAAAATGTCTTATCATTGTACAATGAATAAATCATAACGTATAAGTTACCAATGCACATTAATGTATAAGTTACCAATGCACATTAATTATTATACCAAAATAATTTTTATTCTCATTATGACCTTACCAACATTGACTTTTATTATGTGTGTACGTGTGTATACTTCTTACAAAGTGTAAGGTAAAACTTTACAAGTCACACAAAATTATAAAATTTCTATAAATTTTATATGGAAAAATCTCTTATGAGATTTGATCTGTGAGACGGGTCGAGTTTTTCATAATATTTATTTTTGAGTTAATTCCATTTTTGGTCCTAAATTTATAGGTGACAGTTCACTTTTAGTCCTTTTTTATTAGAACATCCTCATTTGGTCATAGTATTATTGTGGCATGACCAATTTTAATCCTTCAACAACAAAATTGTTGAAATATCGTTAAATACAAAGACATTTCAATCTTTTTTATACAAAGTATGTTTAATCGGTATATATTTTTTATATTTATTTTTTTGAAAACTTTCATAATTGAAGATCGAAATATCCTTGTATTTAACGATATTTAAACTGATTTGTTGATAAAGGACCAAAAATGGTCATGTCACAATAATACTACGACAAAAAGTGGATGTTCTAATAAAAAATGACTAAAACTGGATTGTCACCTATAAATCTAGGACAAAAAATGAAATTAACTCTATTTTTTTTTTCATACGTTACTTTTCAACCCTTAATATTGCATTTTGATTTTAAAATATTACATTTTTTTTATCAAAAGTATCACATTTTCCTCATAAGTCATCGTATGTATTACACTTTCTCTAACAATCAATCAATTTATCTTTAATTGGTATTATACTTTTTTCTCATAAATAACTCTTTAAGCCCTAAATATTATATTTTGATTTATGGGTCCTGATATGCATTAATGCCTTTGGGTACTCCTGTCTACAAAATATGTAAAGCAATCACATGCACAGTATAGTGTCGATCCGAAATTGGCTCTCAATCTATCCCTTTTATTGATTGTTCTTCATTCATTTAGAGAGAGGAGAGAGCAAGACTTCCAGCGTATTCTAGAGAGGGGAAGAAAAGGCAAAAAGTCCAAAGTCCTTTAATTGAATGACTAAGGTCCTTTATATAGGCCCAAAAAGTTGACTCGCTGACTTTGGCCTTAACCCGAACCGTTTTACCTCGACCCGACTACAAAACGATAGCGTGACCGTATAGCGGTATAGGGAGGTAAGACCAGGGTATATTCCCTATAAGGTCTGTTTGAAAACTTGGAAAATGTTTTCCGAAAAATGATTTCCAGAAAATGACTCATTTGCCAGGAAATATTTTAATTTTCTTGTGTTTGGCTTAATGTAAAAAACTATCTTTTTCTGTTTGGCTGAAAGTTAAAAAATTAATTTTTTTTTCTATGTAGTTCATTTTCCTAAAAATGAAAATATTATTTATAATAATAATAATAATAATAATATGTGGTGATGGTGGCAAGTGGTAGTGGTGGTGTAGTGGTGGTGGTGGTTGTGGTGGAGTTGGTATTGGTGGTAATGGTGGTGGTGGTTGTGCCATTGTGGTAGTGTTGGTGGTGTTGATGTTTGTGGTGGTAGTGGTGGTGTGGTGGTGATATTGGTGGTGGTGTCATAGTGGTGTTGGTGTTGGTGGGGTGGTAGTGGTGCTGTTGGTGGTGGTTCTAGTGGCCTTGTTGTAGTGGTGGTGGTGGTGATGTTGTGGTTCTGTTGTGGTGGTGGTAATAATAGTAATAATAATGTGAAAACTAACGTAAAAAGGAAGAAATGGAAGAAAGATGAGAAATAAATAAATCGGAAAATGTCTTCTGACTAAAAAACAAGGAAGGCATTTATCGCCAAATTGGACCTTTTTTCCGTTGACCATAATGAATATTTTCCTTTGACTTCATTTTTCTTGAGTAACCAAACACTGAAAAATCCAAAAAAAAAATAACTTCCAGAAGTTATTTTATGGATTTTCAAACGGAGCCTACAAGTTTTACGTTTTTCCTTAAAAGTATTACACTTTTCTGATAAGTAAATCAATTTATCTTTGATTGTTTTCAAAAAAAATTATCTTTGATTAGTATTGGACTTTCTATCATAAGTACTACATTTTCATATTAACCAGACCTGTTCTAGAAGACACACACCCATTTTATATTATTTGATTAATATATGGTGGTGTTAGTCACTTTAGGCATTATATTCCGCTTATTTTAATTTATATCATTTGATATAATATTCGATACAAACATTTAAGTGAGTAACATTCTTACTTTCTGCTAACGTAACATCTTATAATTAATCTAGAAAAGAATTAAGTCACAATTTGTAATCTTTTTTAATTAACGTATCTTCTATATCGTATTATATTATATTATATATGGTGGTCAATTATTCTCACTTTAGAAAAAAAAAATAAAAAATGAAAAGATGTATCATAGGATGCTACGTACATAGCTTTCGAACAGCGCCACCCCCCACAATGACCAAAAAAGGTATCTAATTTAGGTGCTAGTAAAGATAGATGGTTTTAATTAGAATTATGGTGTCATTGACAATGACGGATCCATATATAGCTTTTATTTGCGATTTGATTTGAAGATTTATACGGACATTAGTATTATGTAATATTCTTGTTGCTATATTAGTGTATAATATACTTCTCCCAAAAGATTAAATCTCCAACCTCAAGGGCTCTATACACTCCGTTCGACGTAACATTCGGGAGTATGTAAGTCACGGTAGTTCAATGGCTCAACAGATAAGACAAAATGGCTGTCCACTTTGGGCATAATCCCCACACTGCCGCTGCCAAGATTCAAATTAAACCTTAATCTCTTCTTCCAAATACTGCCTAATGAACTAGTGAGATAATTAATCCCATGCGAGCTAGCAGTGTATAATATACTTATATGATGATATGACTTTATCTAATGATCTCTCAATGAACTATATATCACACGTAATTAAGAAGGTACTCGATCAATAGATCTTGACAAATTATTGTGTGGACCACAATAAAAGGTACATTTTAGATATATTAAAAGTACATTATTCATGTACTGGAGGTATATTATACAAAATAATGTATTTTCATTATTCAAATAATGTACTTTTCTTAAATACAATATATTAATGTACATTTTCAATATACTAAACATACATTATATTATTTATGTACTAAATATACATTATTTGATAATATGATCCACATAGTTGCGTGAATCATGCTCCACATAATAATACACATCCATGCACGTATATGTGTGTATTGAAAAGTTTAAAAATTGAGTTCACTAAATTTAAAATATTGAGACTCAATAAATAAATAGCAAAAGTAGATAGTGTTGTAAATTATTAATGTCGAATGAGCAAATCCAGCACTATTGTGCCGACTAAGCCCACATTAGAATGTGAGATGTTTGAGCCATTCAGACCGAAGTTAATTATTTTGATCAAATAATTAGGCTAACTAAATATTATTATGCAATTCTAATTCACTCCATGAAATTAAATATTAGCATAATAATTAAAATAAATAATTTATCAATAATATATATATATATATATATATATATATATATATATATATATATATATAGAGAGAGAGAGAGAGAGAGAGAATAGTAATCATATGAGACCACCTCTTCCCGTGTGTCTCGTGAGACCCTTCGTAAATGCACACAAGCTACTATACGAATGACGAATGCACACAGACTAGATTATTGTGTGCAATTCGTCCGAGCATTAATGCACACAATTTACCTTGTATGTGTGCAGTTCCCCAGGGAAAGGCAACTGGTCGCTTTCTATGGAGAAGGCGACTGAGTTCCTTCCGCCGGAGAAGGCGACCAACTGCTCATTCGCCAGAGATATGGTCTGAATTGAAATTACCTGTAATAGCATGTTAAGTGGTGTAATTGCACTTTTTAAAAGTTTTGAGACCTAATTGACTTTTCAATTAGAGTTTAAGGGGCTTATTTGACCTTTTCCCCAAATAATAATGATGTAAAAATTATTTAAAATTTTGAATTCAAATTATATTTTACAAGTTATTAAAGTGGTAAATTATTAATTCCAACAATTTTGAGAAAATAAAATATTTATATTTTTTCTAATGATAATGTAAATCATCTTTATAAGATATTAAAGAATTCTTTTGCATCTATAAAATATAATTTATACCTTTTACAATTATAAAATATTAATCTTATTGTATATTTGTATAATTGTTAAATTGTATATTATTTGTATATTTATAAACTTATAAAATATATGTTAAAAATTAAAAAAATTAAAATTTTAGAAATTAAAATTAATATAACCAATAAGTTAATTACAATAAATAAATATAAATTACTATACAAAAAAAAATCTTATACTTTTTTGGCATTACTGCAAGACTTTGTTTAAGAGATCTTGGAAATAAGTTCAATTGTTGGTAGAAAAAAATCATACCATTATAATTTTTTCCTTCATTATTTTTATTAAAGTAATTTTTGTTTAGGCAGGCCAATTCTTATACTGTGAACTAGGGTCTATCTTGGATTGTAGACCTTGGTACAAAATTACATTTAGATTATCTTCATGCAATTAACATGTTATGTACATTTAGTTAATAAATTATGCATTTACTACAATTAACATAATATAGTTAACATGTAATTACATGCAGTTAATTACATGCAGTTAATAAATTATGTACTTATTACAATTACTACAATAAACATATTATGCACATTTAGTAAATAAATTATGTACATGAAGTTAAACATATTCTTTTACCTTTAATTTATTTATAGGTATTGATAGTGTAATTTCTTTCAGGTTAGCCTATAGAGCGAGGATGAGTCGTACAAATAGAGTAATGGAGCAAGACATTTTACGTGGAAATTCATAAAGCGAAAAATCACGAGCCTTTTTGGGTTGGACTAGGCCAAAATCAACTAATACAATTGAATAGTACATATTCAGATCTACAAGACATAATCTTATTAAAATGTAAATTAAATATAAGAAGAAATGCGATTGGGGAGCTAACTGAGGTCGAGTGGTGTGAGTGGGAAGCTAACTGAAGGTTAGACCGTGTAGATCTTGCGGACACTTGGCAGTCGTTATGTAGTTATTGACGGGGTCAGTGGGGAAGTCTACTAAAAAGGCTACTGGTAAGTCTACTTGATAAGGCGACCAGTAAGCCCACTTGATAAGGCGATCAGTAAGTTTACTGATAAGGCGACCAATAAGTCTACTAATAAGGCAGTACTATAAGATGTGGAATATGTGATTGTGTCTAGGTTAATCCATGTTGGTGGGCTTTGGCTGACTTATGTGAGTCTAATTAGTGATGGTCATATGTAGTTTAAATAGAAAAAGCAATAAAAATAAAAATAAAAATGTAAAATATATAGGTGGTATTGAATTTACTAATAACGTTTAGTCTTGCTTTCTACGGTAGAATTCGTGGAAGTGAAGAAATCTTATGTACAAAAATGTACAAGCAATAAGAAAGTTTAAATTATTTGAACAATTTGAGATTTATCTTTTTTCCGGATCTTGAAGAGTGTTCATATAATCCGGGTATAGTTTGGTGAATATTTCCTCAGTATTATTTTTTTAAAAAAAAAGTAAATTTCAAAGTGAAGTTTTCAAAGAAACTTCTTTTTGAAGGAATGATATGAGTTGGAGCAGAGGCGCAGCAATAACGTTCCAACAAGAGATGAGACTATAAGTACTGTTTCATCAATATTGATGCACCATCTGGTCTGACTGACAACAAGACACATTGGGTGTGCTTTTTGTTCTATCTGAAGACGGTAAAACCCTTTTTCTTCCTACAAAAAACATGTTATCATCAGAATTGAATGTTGTTTTTGATGCTGTATGTCTTTTGACTCAAATTAAATCTGGTCTTTGTCTTACGTGATTCTTGCACAAATCGAGAAGTCATCAGTCTAACTCTCGAGGCTGTTTATATTAGTGCCAATTCTGAGTTTTCCACTCCCTTTGGATCAAACCTTGGAGTTTGTGTGTTCGGATTTTGGTGGGCATGTCTACTGTCTACCGTCTTTTTAGGCCGTATCTATGCTACTACATATAATTCATCCTACTATGTTTAGGAATAAGGGTAAAATAATCATCAAATTGTATACTTTTATATTATTTAATGATCCAATTATATTTCTTGAGTCGGATGAGTTCAATTGTAATTTAATTTTGAGTGATTCAATAGTGTATTTAGGCTCTATTTAATACACCTAACCAAAAAGTTAGCTAAATGTTGAAAATTCAAAAGTTATTAGCTAATAAGCTAACTGATTGAAATTAAAATATTTAGTAAAATTAATGGTTGAATAATAATAAGATTATAAGTGTAAAAAAGATTTAGGGGTGTTTGGTAAATAGTTGTTAGTGGATTTGACTAGTTGATAGTATTAGATGATTGTAAAAAGGTGTTTGGTAAATTAGTTGTTAGCTAATTAATTACATGCAAAATGAACTTTTCAAAAAGCTTATAGTTTGTTTTGAGTAGCTTTTTGAAATTTAGTGTTTTGAAACAATAAATTATTACAAAAAGCTAATTAATCAAACATTCATATTGGCAATTTAATCAAGTCAAATAGTTAATAGTGGTCAAACAAGCTAAAATTGGCTGAAAATCTAACTATGTTAAAAATGATATATTGAGATATTAGGATTTTGATTAATGAAATGTAGATCGTGTCGTTTTTGTAAATTAATAAAAAAAAAAGTTTTAAGCTATTATTTTAAGCTTCACATGTTTATTTTTGTAGAAATGAAATTAATGTATAAAAAAAGTATCATTTAAAAGTTCTAATTGAGATCTTTTAAATGAAACCGACATTGATATATTTTTTTAATAAATAAATTTGTATGTACATAAAGACGTTACTTTATTGTAATATTTATGTACTTTAAACTTTATTTTTATTAACATATTGAAGGAATATTATGAACCTACTATAGGTGAATAAAAATATATATATGATGTATATACAATTTAGTGTTTGTGCATATTAGGGTTTAAGTTTATGGACACATAGAATAAATATTATGAACATATATTATTAAACATGATGCACTAGTTGATGCTATTAACGACTTAATATAAGTAACATCGTTTGAAACTAAAAATTCACTATGTAAAGTGGACTCTATTTACTTCAATTTTTTTTAAATATTACTGACTCTATTGCAATATAATATCTATCAACTAAAGTTTGAACTTGTGAGCTCCCATTTAAGAAAGCTACAGAAGTATCATTGAGTTACAAGTTACTTGACACTTTAAATTTTAAATTTACTATCTCAGTATTTATTTATTAATGTAGCTATATAAGTCTTTATATTTATTGACAAATTATAAATTGACTGAACCTCTAAAGTCTAAATTACAATATTATTGTTTAAAAAAACAATTAGAAAGAGAACTTATAGTATCACTTTTTATAAAATTATTCCATTCAACATTTCAACCGACACACTATTCCTAAATATTTAATAATTCACTATTATTAAACGTTTATAAACGTTTGTGACCCTTATGACATGATTGCTTCTCACCTGGCCTATTGTCGAATTATAATTATCAAATGATATGACCAAAGAATCTCTTTCTCTTTTCCCCCCTCACTTTCACATGGACCAACGAGTACATTTAATCAAGGTAGATTTTCTTATGATTCCAAGGAATGGAGTTTTTAAACTTGAAAGTAAAAAAAAATAAAAATTGGCTGATTTATTTTGATTTTTGAGCCCAACATGATTAATCAATGCTAAATGCAGTACAAAAAATTTCCATTTACACTTGTAAATGGAAAAAATATTATTTGTAATTTTGAAAGTATATATACTTTAACAAGATTTCTTATCAAAAGAATCGAATATGATTTTAACTAGATTTCTTACCGAGAATTGAATATGAGTAAAAAGTACAAAAGTCATGTTCTTATAGTGATAATTTTCATAATCGTATGTGCATCTATAGTGAAAATGTTACTACAAACATTTCGGAGAAAAATGACAATTGCTCTTATTAGTTTATATATATATATATATATATATATTATTTTCCCTCATTTTTTCACCTCCTAACATCCCCTTAATATTACTGTCTAAAATGGTCTTATTAATGACAATTTACTTTTTTTTAGTATTATCGACTCTATTACAGTGTAGTATTTGTTCAACATACTTTCTCAATCAATTGCCAATATATCACCACTGAAGTTCGATATTGTAACCTTCCCTCAAGGCGAGCCACAGAGGCTTCAATTGAGCACAAGGTGCTTGAAATTAACAACAATTAACTTAAATTATTAATAATTCAAGTTTATAACATATTTAATTAAATATTAGTAATACATATCCACACTTTCCTTCTCTTTAATTTAAATTAAACTACTAATAAGCTTTTCATTTCCTAATTTCTTAAGTAGAGCTGAATTAAGTAAATTTATTGTAGGTTTCAATACATAAATATAAAGATTTTTTTTTTCACTTTTAGTCTTCAATTTTATACCCATTGCATTTTTTACAAATAAATTTCATTTTTGACTTTTTGGTGCATAATCATTTTTCTCTATCTTTTACACTTTTGGTCCATTTGACCAATAATGGTGGAAACTGTCCACCAGTATTCTCCAAAACCCTAACATCTAGGAATATTTAAGGGACCTCTTTTTTTTTCTTTTTTTTTCTTTTTTTTTTTCTGTTTAATCTGTAAAAGAATTCTTAATTAGAAGAAAATGTATTAATGGAAAATGCCGCTGTGGTAGTACATGTTTTTTATTTATCACGATCAAGCATTTTTCACTAGGTTAAAAGTTATAGTTAGTAGTGAAGTCGCAACTTCATTTCCTTATATTTGTGTAACAGTCAGCGCCACGTTCCCATGACAAATGTTGAACTACTCGATCCTCCCAGCTGCTGCTCTACATTATGTTTTCTTTCAACTAAAAATTTACTTATGAACCTAAATAGAAAAAAATAAATTAATGCTCTTATTATTCTCGTATGATAGTATTTTGATGAATTCTGACAAACTCTCGCCACATTAGAGCATCTCCAATAGTTGTAATTTTTGAATAGTTTTTGCAGATGTGATGACTAGGAAATGGAAGATAGGAGTGAAGGGAAAAAAGTTAAAAAAAAAACAAAAAACAAAAAAAAACAAAAACAAAAACAAAAACAAAAACAAAACCAAACAAATCTGAAAAAAAAAAAAGAGAAAATCTTTAGATTAACGCACTCAGTTGGGCGCTGCGTTGCGCTTCACACATCACAAATGGCACTGTTGTTGCCTTGTGGTGGGCCTATTTCACTGTCAAAAATCGAGTGCTTGCAGCGTGCACCCAAGTCTCCTCTCTCCTCCACCTAAGTTTGGCTTCCTCAAAAACTATACCAAAAATCACAATAATTGGGGATGCCCTTAATGACTAGAGGGATCAAAAGTGGCAAAAAATAAATATCATGCACCAAAAGTGAAGGAAAAAATTGAGATCAAAAGTAGGAAAAATCTCTCTCTATATATATGTGTGTGTATGAATATATAGATTGCAAACTGATTTTCTATAGAATCTTGGCTGGGGCAAAATCATTATTGAAAGTTTGGCTCGAATGTTCTTTCCACTCTGGATTTCTCATGTATGTAGGATGCCATCGATTTACGAGCTAAAGATCAAGTCCAGGAACAAATTTCATTTGCTTTAGTAACTTTGGAGCACTAAAGTCTTCAATTTCCATCCCACTTTTACTCACTAACAAATTTTCACCATGAAATTAAACTAACCAAAAACAATTTCCTAATTTCAGAAATTGTTATTAGAAAAGCATATATAAGTCCCTAGCTTGCGGCTCCTGTCACGAGCACGAGTGGATGAGGTAAATAGTGGGATGTGTCTCCTTCAGACCCCAAATACTTTTACACTAGTTAGTGCCTACAATAAGGCTAAATCCATATCTATGTCACGTGTTTGACCATTAGTAGGGCTCAAACCCTGCACCCTACAACGTAACTGCCAGCAAAACAAAGTTTATCAAGCTATTTTAGATTGGTTAAATAGTTTAGTTGTGCATCGAAATTATTAGAAGCATATATCTTAGTACAATTTGTTTATATATATATATATATATATATATATATATATATATATATATATATATATATATATATATATACTGGTATCATAACAAACAAAGGGTTCTAGATTTGAACGCATGTGCTGCTACAATAAAAAGAATATGTGCATTTCCTATTTCGCTTGTATACACTACGTAAGGAGCTATAGCTAGTATAGTTTAATTAAGTTTAAGTTTTAAATTGAAATGGAAGATCGATATCCTTCAATAAAATGTTATCACATTGAACTTAGAATAATGAGGTTGTTAGTTGGAAATAAATGAGTACTAAAGTATGAACTAAAGATTCAATTGTTCAAACCTTAGGGTTAAATACATTTCTAAATATACATGCAAACTCACCTTCAACTCCACTTAATCAAATTACTAACATCTTTTTACCCCCAACTAAAAAGATGACATGTGAGAGTAAACCCTGCCAAATTAGCTAATTAAGAATACAAACTTGTAATTACAAGGCTAGGAGTTTGAATCTCAGTTTTTTTGGTATGAGCCAATCAACTATGATCATCATAGACGGCTTTACCTTCTTGTGGTGTATGATCAACATAGGCTGGTTTACCTTTTTGCGGTCTTTTGCCAACTAAAGTTATAAGACCGAGTTTACCTGGTGCACACCCTCGGAACCCCAAAAAAACCCTAATTTGAATGCATTAGAGAATAGAAAAATACATTCATCATAGGCAGGAGGCATCCATTAGAACAAATTTTGTAAGGACTAATCCAAGATTTCTAGGAAATTAAATATCATTCATAGTTTCATATGATGATCAAAGACATGCATTACTCGTTAGTACGATTAACTTAGAACACATTTGGATAATTATGAAAACGAGAACACATAAAATACGTCTAACATAAAATAAAAAAGTTACAAAAAATTACACGACAAAGAAAAAAAAAAACATATATTTCTCCAAACATTTCAGAAGATGAGATGAAAGCAGCAATGGAATTAAAACTTAAAAGACAGAAAATTAAAGCTACCGGTTGGATCTAGGGTTTTACAAGTGAGTGTTGCTTGTGGAAGAAGAACTGAAACTAGCAGAAATGTCACTCCAAGCTCCCCCGCCGCCATTGTTATCGCCATTCCAATGCTCATTCCCACCTGGATTAATAATATTGTTATTAATCCCCAAAATCTGTCTCGGCAAGCTCGATTCTTGATTGTTGATGGTGTGATTGTTGTTAGTGTCTTCCATTTTCACCGCTGCGAGTTGAGCTAACATGGCGGAAGAAATCCTTTGCCTAAATGGAGCGCCGCCAATGAAGCCGGTTGGGGACTCAAAACCGCCATGGAAATTGTACATTGGATCGAGGAACGGGAACTGCGGCGGTTGTTGGAGCCGCCACGGCTCAATAATGCCGCCGCCGGGGGATAGAAGTGAAGCCACGCCTCCGCCGCCGCCTAGGAGATTATCGCCGCCGCCGCCGAGGAGATTATCGGCGGCGGGAGAAATTCCGGCGGCGTAGTGATGGTCGGAGAGTTGGGGGATAGGGGACGACGACATGAAAGGTAGTTGCGGGATTTGCGGTGAAAGGCCGAGTAAGTTATGGGCGGTGGTGGGCCCCGACACCGCGGAAACCGTGCCGGAATTATTGCTTTGCTGGCGATCGTTACTCGCGGTGGTGGTGGAGGAAGTAGACTTCGAACTACTGCTACTCGCGCCGCCGCCACCGCCTTTGCCGCTCCTCTTGTTGTTCCTCCGGCAGCCGCCGCCCACCGGAACACTCCGCAACGCGCCGCCTCTTGTCCAGTATCGCCGGCACGTCTTGCAAAAGTGGCGCGGCTGCGAGAGGCTATAGTTGTTGAAATAGCAAAACTTCGTATTCGTGGATTCACATCTAGGGCACCTTAGCGCCACCTCCGGCGTCGGCATATTAGCCAACCGCGCCCGTTCCGCCATCGACCCCGGCCGGATCGATCCTCCTCCACCGCCAACCACCGGCTGCGGCGGCGGCGGCGCAGCCGCCGCCGCCAGGTGAGGAGTTGGAATTCCACTACTCCCCCCTTGAAGATGATGATTCAGTTGCTACAACAAAAAATAAAAAATAAAAATAAAAAATCAGAATATTTATATGTATAGAGAGAGATCAAAAGTATGTATATTCATGACAATAATAAAAGAGAGGTTGAAAATTAAAGAAAGGAAGAAAAAGGTGAGAAGATATAAGGGAATATTTATCTTTTGAAAATTAGAGCTTTCTCTTTTGCCATGGAAGCATAAAATCAAAGGAATTGAAAAAAAAAAAAAACCCAAACCTGTTGTTGCCAGTTGGAGGGATCAAGATAAGCAGGAATTGAAGAGAAAACCATAGTGTTGAGGTCTGAATTGATGATCTTTACTTCTCTTTTGTAAAGTTGGGGTTGGTTTTGGGGGATCTTAGTGGAGAATCACATCAAATGGAGGAGGGTTTAGTTTTGCCAAGCTAAGAGAGAGAGAGAGAGAGAGATAAAGCAAGAGAGAATGAGAATAAGAAGCAAAAATAAAGGTGAGGGCTTTATAGTAGTGGCATGCATATATACATACATACATGTCTGTCTATAGATGCAAAGATATATATATATATACACACACATGTATTGATGTATCTATATATTAGGTATATTGATTTGTTCTTACTCAGACTGTGGTCTGTATTTCTGTTTTACTGCTTTTTAGATGGCAAATCTTCTCTTTCTTAAGCTTTAAGGCTTTGGATTAATCTAACACATGACTCACAGAAATGCATGCAGAGAGAGAGAGGGGATGGCCGTCATCTATCAAATTAGCCCAAGACTTTTTAATTCAGTTACACGTGATTTGGAAGGTCGAATCTAACATCTTGTTAATAAAAAGTGGTGGTGACCATTATGTAAGTATAAAAATATAAAATTATGTCTTTCACTACAAGTTATAGTTTTTAATGTAATGATAAACACTTAATTGACACGTTTTAATTTTGAAAACTATGAAGTATATTATCAACAAGTATTACTCTTGTCATGTAGTAATTTTGGCATTAAGTTTGTAGTGGCAACAATGTAGTAGTAATTTTGGCATTAAATTTGTAGTGGCAACAACGGATAACACTTGTGTAAAATGGGTCGAATATTTAATTAATGGGTCAAATATTTGATTAATAGGTCAGATCAAATCCGACCCATCTCACAAATTCAAACCCGTGAGACAGTATTATACAAGTTTTTGCCGGCAACAATATATAATGACACAATACACGTCTTACATTTTAAATAGGAAAATGTGAAATGTACTCTTAATGAGTATATACCACAATCCATGTCATACATTTTAATTACGAAAATATTAAATGCATGTAATTTCAATAAATCATGTCACTAGTCTATATTGATTATTGAGTTTCTAGTGGCAACAATAATGCCACAATCCATATTATACAGCTTCTTTGCCGGCTAGGAATCACAATGCGAGTTTCATCCAAAGTGCATGTTCAGGTAGTAGTTGCAGACTTTCCTATAAAAGGAAGTTATATGTATAAAAAAATTTCACCAAAATTCTTTATCATTTAACATGATAATATAAATAAATTTTTTGTTTAACGCGAGGTAGGGTTGTCCAATTCATAGAAACCAACGTATAATATAATTTTTATTGTCATGCCATATATATTGTAAAAGATTTTGGTAAAAAAATTTAGTCTCTATAACTATATCATTTTAATTATCGTCAATCTCTTGTTTGCTTTGGGCTATCAATCGACTATTTATTTGGTTAAATTATTTAAATTGTTTCATTCGAAATTGTAATTTGAATGGAAGTTAAAATGATAAATTTTTTCACTAAAAACACTAAATAATATTCACTCCTCACATGACAGTAAATATATATATATATATATATATATATATATATATATATATATATATATATATATATATATATATATATATATATATATATATATATATATATATATATATATATATATATATATATATATATATATATATATATATATATATATATATATATATATATATATATATATATATATATATATATATATATTTATTTATTTATTTATTTATTTATTTATTTATTTATTTTTATTAACTACCCTTGATTGAATTCAAGAATAAATAAAGAATCCATACATGTAATAATAATCAAATACAAAAAAGAATCAAATACAATAGTAACACGCCATATAAGTGATATAATGAATATTGAGGATTGAGCTTTATAGAGAAATGTAATGTTACTATTTTGAATATATATACATATTTACGTTTATTTAACCATGGCGCTTGATCATAGAGTTCTTTAGTTACCTGATTGTCATATCATACTTAAAACTAATTAGTGATAAGTATGTGGAAATAACCATTTAACCATATCCATCCCCCATAGTAAGTCACAACACTACGTCTCAAATCGAGCAGGGGCCGAACTTGCGGCCGACACCCAACAATCTCTAATCTCATATTTAACCCATTCTAACTAATATTTTCTTTATCCCTAAAAATTTTCCTATGTAACTACATTGGATTTTTTTTAAACATTGCTAATTTTCATAAATACAACAATTTTTATACCTTCATTATCTGATAAAGTACCCTTTAAGCCTATTGCATTTATTATAAGTAAAACTAAGGAGAAACTTTTACAATACACTTATTATAGATAAAAATGAAAATATATTATTTAGTACGTTAATACAATATAAGAAATATATTCTCTTAAATTTGTATGTTTGATTAAAATGGATAACATTTTTATGGACGGGAATATCATATGATGTTAGGGACTTAGGGGTCGGTACGGTTGATTTAAAATAACCAAAGCAATTTTAAAAAGAGAAAATTGCATCTTTGGTCCAAGATCCCTAAGCTTTAAGCAAGTTCCGACTCAGTCCCTGAGTTATATATGGCCGTATCCGAGTTTAGTCCCTCAGTTATGAACGAAGTGGCGCATTTGGTCCCTGACCGTTAAAACTAACGGAAAAATTAAAAAATAGTTAAAATTTGAGGGGTAAAATAGGAAATTCACATTTTATTATCCTTCTTATATCAAAATCACTTTTATAACATCATTTTTCACTTCTTAGCCTCTTATTTTCAATATTTTTCAATTCTAAAAGCATTTTAATAACTTTAGTATGACTTGTTAGGAGTCTGACTCTCGTATAACAAACTTAAGACCTAGTACAAACAAAGAAACACTTGATCATTGTGTTTAAGCATCTGAAAACACTATCCTAATAATTTTTGGTTTTCTTTACTAAGCAACAAAGGTATCAAACTAGAACTTGAGATACAAAATGATTTCAAATTTCTTAGGTTGCTTTTATGAGAATTTCACCAAAAAGAATAACTTGAGATTTTTAGTATGTAAAAAATATTTTGTATGCAATAGTTTAGTCAATTGTCGTTTTTTGAAGTTACAAAAGTTTTTAAAATTTTCATAACTGATTCTTAGGTTCCTCTTTCATTACTCTGGTTTTAAGAAAACAGAGTTTTGTATCTCAAAAGTTCTAGTTTGATTACCTTTGTTGCTTAGTAAAGAAAATAAAAAATCATTAGGTAGTGTTTTCAGATGCCTAAACACAATGATCAAGTGTTTCTTTGTTTGTACTAGGTCTTAATTAAGTTTGTTATACGGGAGTCAGACTCCTAACAAGTCATACTAAAGTTATTGAAATGCTTTTAGAATTAAAAATATTGAAAATAAGAGGCTAAGAAGTGAAAAAATAATGTTATAAAAGTGATTTTGATATAAGAAGAAGAATAAAATGTGAATTTCCTATTTTACCTCTCAAATTTTAACTATTTTTTAATTTTTCCGTTAGTTTTAACGGCCAGGGACCAAATGCGCCACTTCGTTCATAACTGAGGGACTAAACTCGGATACGCCCATAACTCAGGGACTGAGTCGGAACTTAGTTAAAGCTCAGGGACTAAAGATACAATTTTCCCTTTTAAAAATGATGGAGAGGGGGTGTGAGAGTGTATGTATCTGATCTATCCAAACATTTGGGGTAAACATAGTAAAGAAACATAGAATTCATTCACTAGAGACGAATAATTGTCTTGACTCTTGTACCAAATTTAACAAGCCTTTACTTCACATGGACTGAACTAAAGAAATGCTAGCTAAGCTAGGAATTTTTATGATTTATTTAAGGAAAAGTTGAGTCTTGAGTGCTTTAAGTAGACACATTCTCAAAGTGTCCCGACCAAATCAACTTTTTTTCCTACCTTCCCTCTAGCCCCTCCTCCAGCCAACCCCTCGCTTGTGGGGCCCATGTTCTATGACATGGTGGCAATTAGCAAACTATGACAAATTCAATTTTGCATTGCCACAAATAACCCACAATGTGTACTAAGCCTGCTTCTAGATCTCTAAGGTGATAGATGGGTTAGATCTGAGTAGTTGGTCAAATCTAGATCAACGATTTAAATTAATAAAAATTAAAAAGAAAAAAGGCATATCCAGAATCTGTTACTCGCGCTCATCTCATCTCTTCTATGTTACTTTGGCAATGTTCATTAACTGATTGCTGAAACATGATTGGAAAAGGATAGTGGTTGTGCTTTGGGACTGCAAACAAAAAAAATGTGTCTTATTACTGACGCACTTTAAGCACATACAGAAACCACGGACCTTCTAAAGTGTTTTGGAATTGCCAAAAAAAAGTCTTTTTTTAATTTGGCCTATTACGAAATTTGATCTCCATTCTAAATTGAGTGAGAGCACATGAGAGAGCGAGAGCGCCTTTGCACTACACAATTCAGACTCCCTTAGAAGTGATTTACATTTATACTAGTGGAAACCCACTTCCTATTTTTAATGTGGGACAGGCTTTTTCCAAGCATTCTCATAACCATTTTTCCAACTCAAAGAGAATATTTTGAAAATCACCCATTATCTGTGTTTTGAGTGTGCAATATATCGATTCCTTCGTCTTAATCACATAGAAGGATCTGAATATTTTAACATGACCTAAATTGAAAATGAATACTACCACTGATACTTGTGTCACAAAATAACAACTTAAAATGTTTCATCAGTATATTGGGTTTGAAGGGATCTGATCTCAAATATTATATCAATGCAAAACTAACACCGTGATAACTTGTCTCACTCTTTCAACTGTTCATCCATTATTGCTCCCATTAGAAGCTAAGAAGGGAAATAAGATAATATTTGAGGGATTCTGCACTACATACTTAGAATTTGACATGTTCATGCATGTCCTATTGCTTTTAGTTCACATCTTAGAAACAACTACGAAAAGCTAAGGCGTTTAATGTCACTAATTGGTACGTGTTGATAAACTTGTTTCATTATATTCATTCAAATGTTCATCCATGGATGCTCCCACTAAAAGAAGGGACTTAAGATCCTCTTTCGTAAACTTTAATTTGCATGAATTCGAATTTTGAGATGCACGTGTCTTATTGACACAAGTTGAATTATTTTCAATTTTAGTCTCTCACGATTATTAATTTATTTTTGTATTCGATTTTTATGTATCATTTTTTATCACATTTAGTGCACGACTTCATCTACTAAAAGAAAAATTACTTTCTTAAAAGTTTATTGCATGCATATATATGGTCTACCAAGGATCGAGATGTTTGTTATGTGAACAATATTGAATCTTATTTGAATTCCAAATGATTGCTTACATGTTCCCAATTTCATAGAGCGTAATTTTCATAAGTCTGATCTGCAAAGCATTAAAATGATACTTAATTAGCTTGAACCAAGCAAGCATAGCAAAGAAGTGGATATAGCAGTGAGTATCTAAGCAGTAAGGTCAGGGCCACAATAAGATGAAGGTAGTACAGTATAATTAAGATAACAGCAAAGACAACTAATAGAGATGCACTTGACAGTAAGTTGATGTGGTAAGCTATAGTGCTAGAAGTTGATGAAAGTAGTATAATAGTCTCAATATCAAGAACAAGACATCAAGCAGTAAATTGAATAAATATGGATATAAAAGATAAGTCCAATCCAAGTTGATTCCTAGGACTAGGGAGGACTAAGGTATGTTCAAAAAATGTATCTTACTGCTATTTCTGGACGTTGAATTGGCACATGACAATTTTTTTTTTCTAAATATGATTAGTTACATATAGAATAGCAAAAGACCATATAGGGGAGGGACAAGTTGTAAGAAGATCGAGCAACTTGGTGCGAACCTATCATTGCCAAAATAAGTTGACATTAAAATCTTTAAGAAGCAATATCCCGCCCTTGGATAAAAAGATAAATTAAAAACTTTGAAATTTTTTTTTTTCTTTTGAAGATCAAACTTAAAATTCCGGCATACAAAGGGTAAAGATTGAATGAAGAAGGAGAGATCAAAGTGCTGAACAAGTGAAACATAACCTAGAAATCAAAGAGCTAATTTTCGATATGATCAATCAAGCCAATTTTCACACCAAAAAACAAGGCAACAAAGACAAGTCAAGAAATCATGGCATGGAGTCAATATTGTTGGAGGAAAATATATTCAACTTTGGTTGTAATATGAGATCAGAAGAAGTACTCTACGTACAAACTATAGAAAAAGGAAGAGTAAGAGTAGCAAGTTATAACACTTGTGATGAGAACCTAATGGACTTAGGAATTGGCTTTATGATCAAAGTTTAAGTTTTAGATTCGCTTGTAATTTTTAGAGACAACATTACATAGTGAATTAACTTATAGTGGATAAAAGAGAAAAATGGAGTAAAAAAATTATACCATCCTCAGACCACCCACTAAAAAAAAGGAAAAATAAAACCTCAATTTCTATTTACATTATGCACTTACTTTCAAGCACTCAACTTTCTCTAAAACAAATAACAAATTTCGAAAATGTGTTGATAATATTTTCCACTGTAATCAGTGTTGTGAAATTAAATTGCTAAATCTTGATTCTAACTAATCTAAAAAATCTTGAAAATCTTAAATTAAACCTAAACATTTAATAACCAATTGTTATACCATGGACCAAGGTTCATATTGCATTGTGAACCCGATACAAAAATTGTTTACCTTCAATTAACACATTTTATACATATGGTTAACAATTTCTGTACATGTAAACAAATAACTTGATAATTGCTGACACATAATATGATAATTATAAGTACAGGAAATGTTAATTACAGGTACAGAACGTGTCAATTACATATACTGAAGGTTATTATGGGGCCAAGATCTATAATGCAAGGTAGACTCTGGTCCAAGGTATAATTTGCCTTTTAACAACGTAACTCAAGTTTTATGAAACAATATTGAAGAAATTAAAGAGATCAATATTCCAAGCTTACAATAATGAAGAATATCTCAAAATATAAAAACAAGCTCTCCATGTTAGGTTTGTAGCGACTGAACATTTTCCTTCGAATCCCAAACCCAATTGGAAACCCAACTCCGCTAGCAAGCCCAGCGCTAAAAGGCCATCACTTCACCATCATTAGAATTAATAGTTGATTCCATCGTAAACAAACAAATGATCGACTCTTATATATGTTTTATTTTATGTTAAAGAGTTCTACACTAAAGCACTATATAAGAGTTAATCTCTATAGAAACAATGTACGTCAAATTCAAATTAGTGTTGCAATGGTGAATATATTAGATGGTGTATAAAAAAGAATAGTGCCTCTAGCTAGTGCATTGCTCTAGTAGATGAAAAACCTCACAAAAGACTTGCTTCCAATGGCAAAACATAGTTTGATTCTTCCCATGAACATTGAGAATTTGAGTTTGAATTGGCTCACTGTGCGCAAAACTATACATTTTGAAAAACTTGGGTTATAAAAAAAAAACAAAAAAAAAATTGACAATTTGAAAAAAATAAAAAATTCTCCAAAATACCCCAACAAATAATAATGATAATAATAATAATAATAACAACAACAACAACCACAACAATAATAATAATTACTAATGAGTTAATACTACAAATGGAACAAGAGTAAGACCTAGATTGGGCAGATCTCTTGTGCGCACTGGCATTTGATCATATCTGTTAAGTCACTGACTTACCGTGATTTACATCATCGCAAATGTTCTGTTGGGCCGGGATGTTGGTGGTCCTTGGGGTTGGGGATTCAACCTTTCAGGGGAAGAGCAAGACCTAGTTTAATGAGTTAAAAAATCTTGGCCCGATTCGCAGCGCCAAAAATTTTTTGAAAAAAATATTGAATTTCATTAATTCAGAGTTATTACCTTTATCAATACCAAATTAAATATAAGTCAGTCTGAGACGAGCCAAACAATAAAATTTATTTAATTTAGAATTATTATATTGAATAATTTATGTATTTATTTTTATTATAATAAGTTATAAGTGAAATATTATTTATTTACATTTTTTATTATAATAATTATTAATCTTTATAATTATTATAAATTTTAATTTATAATTTTATTGTAATATAAATAATAATAATTATAATTATTAAAATAATTAATATTTTATAAGAAATAATGTAACTTAGTAATAAATTTATGTTCATTATTTTAAAAATAACCAAATAAAAAAATACAATTTTCGGACCTTTAATCAAACAAAAAATTAAAGATTATTTTTTAACTTTTCAACCAAACACCAAAAAATAAAAATATTTTCTAAAAAATGCATTTTTTTAAAGCTCATTTAATATATATATATATATATATATATATATAGTCATTTCCATTTTTGATCCTACTGTTATTGGAGCATTGCCAATTGTAGTCCATTTCATTAATTTTTGCCACATTGTGACCAGACTTATTTAGTCCTTGCCACTTTTAGTCCACCGTTAAATTTTTTGTCAAATTGCTATCCAAAATAGGGGTATTGTTTGTCTTTTCATGCTTTGGTAATCTCCTACCCTTTGTAGTGGTTTTCCTTACACATTTTCATCCATTGAAGAGGTCTGGCGAAAGCCATGTGAGCCACATTACAAAGCCATGGCTTTCGCCGGACATCTTCATTAGATGAAAATCTGTAAAGAAAACCACTACAAAGGGTAAAGGAGATGATCAAAGCATGAAAAGATCAAAATACTCCTGTTTTGGAGGGTTATTTGACGAAAATTTTAACGGTGGACTAAAAGTGGCAATGACTAAATAAGACTGGCCGCAATGTGGCAAAAATTAATGAAGTGGACTAAAATTGGCAATGCCCCAATAATAGTAGGACCAAAAATGGAAATGACTCATATATATATATATATATATATATTGGGTTTCTTAACGAATCTTTTAAGTGAAATTTTTGTCAAAATACCATATTCAATTCCAAAGTTAGAGTGGTTAACAAGCGGCTGAAAACAGAATTTTGTATAGAAATATCTCAAGAATTTGGCAACACTTTTATGGTAAAATATTCTGCATACATCCATTTAATTTGGAATTAAGATTTCAAAATCATGGAACTTTCTTTATGCATTGCATAAAGGAGAAATACTATTTTGATGGAATCTCAACATTTGGTCAACATTTGCAAATCTCTCAAAATTCAAACTTCTTTAATTTGGCACCTATAAATCGTGGAGCCATTCCCAAATGGTAAAGAAAAATGCAACATGGCCTAATTGATCTGTGAGAACAATGACATTTTTATTTTCCGCACCTACGTATTACATGGTAAAAAAAATACATGTCTACTAATAAAACAAATAAAAATCATTTTCAAGATGTTCTCATCATACAGTCCATTTATCTGTACAAGATAGGAATTTGGCAATTTGCATATCAAGAGACAATAATTGAAGTTGAATTCTTTGAAAATCATAGATGTTTCTTTATGCATTGCATAAAGTAGAAATACAATTCATGGAATCTTAAGATTTGGTCAATATTTGCAAATCTCTCAAATTTTCAACATCTTTGGCAAATTGAGGCATTATTCACTAATGATAAAGAAAAATGCTACATGACCTGATTGATATATGAGATACTGAGAACGGTGACATTTTTATTTTTCACTTACATATTACACATTTGCATAGTAAAAAAATGATATATTTTCACTAATACAACAAATAAAAATTATTTTCAAGATGTTCTCATTATACAGTACATTTATCAATACCATATAGGAATTTGGCTATTTGTTTATCATGAGATCAGACAAGAACTAAAGTTGAACCTAATAGCATCTTCCAAGTGTACATGAATACCAGGGAGTTTTATGTTCGATATAAGTAATACAGGGAATGGTTGTTTGATTTGGCTTAATGATTTTATTGATATTGGATTGCTATCTCGGAACGAGCAAAACATTTACATTAGACTTGATTTCTTTTGAGGTATTAGGTAAGATTGTAAGAATACATACAATTTTTATTTACAGCATATTTGATTCTTCTAAAGACATTGGGTATGATTAAAAATTTCATGTTACATAGGAATCTCAAGTCAGCTCGAAGGGGAAGAAAGTAAAACTCATCTTAGACTGTTTGTTACCGCAAACAAAAATTGAATCATTTCCGTTTTCCTACATTATTTTTTCAGTTCTTGTCAGACCAACCATGTGTTTTGTGATGACAATATTGTCCAATGACAGCAGTTTACTCAAAGCAAAAGAACCTAGAGACTCTTCAAAGGCAAATTATTGCATGGATCATGGTCTACACAGCTGTGTGGACAAAAAAAAAGTATATTTTTATTATACTAATAGTACATTATTTTTGTACTGAAGGTACATTACTTGATAGTATATATAAAATAATGTACCTTCAGTACTTAAATAATGTACCCTAAAATAATGTATTTTATATACAAAAATAATATATTTTTAGTATATTAAAAATGTACTTTTTATTTATGGTCCATACAACTGTGTGGACCATGGTCCATGCAATAATGATTGCTCTTCAAATCACTCACAGGGGATGAGTTCAAGAAATGAATGCACCATCACTACCCTAGATCCTCAGTAGAGCATACACAATAAAATCCTAGGAAAGTAATTTTCCTTTTGGTAAAGAAGTATTAATGTATTTTTTTTTTAATACAACTAACTCTATTACATTGTATTAATGTACTTTTTATAGTACACTCTAACCTATTCATAATATCTGTTCAACAATTATGCCAACTCTAATTGTGATGGTACTTAAACCTCAAACCTTATTTATGCAATTCAAATGGTTGATATTTTATATATATAAGTGCTCTACAAGTTAATAAGCACTACATAGGTTTAAGGGCAGTGATTATAGATGAATGAAAAATACCAGTTGTACTCACTCTCCATAATAGAAGAAGAAGAAGCAGTTTAGAAACATTCCAAGATGATAAAGAATAAAACAAAACCAAGACTTTTTGTGTAAAAGGAGCACTAGAGTTCTTTTTTTTTCAGTACTACTTATTCTGTTACAATTTAGTATCTATCCATACATACTTTCTCAACCTACTGAAGCAGAGGTTCAAACCTGTGACATTTCACTTGGGAGAGCCACAACTATGACGATAAGCACTAGAAAGTTATTTACACTGTCTTGGTCTAAAATTTTCAGAGTCCAGGAGCTTCAGTACAAGTTTCTCCAACCTAGTTGAGCTTGCAGAAGGCTTAACTGTATCACAACTACCATAAACTATACAAGGATCTTTACCTATATCACGTCTCCCTACACACCAAGCTCCAGGGGTAAACTGGCCATCAGATCTTCCGAGGAGCTCTCTGTCAATCCTGTCGAGAACCGGATCATCCATTGCGAAGGTACGAGCGAATGGTACACCGCTCAGAAGCATGTCGTTGAAGTCCTTCGTTGTCAAATTCATCGGGTCCTGCTTCGGGGGATTATCCCATTTAATGTAGTGCAGGTCGTGGTTCACAGTCGTGTTCTGGTAGTCTTTGTGGTTGCAGACAACGGTGTGAAAGTAGCCCTCGGGGGAGGACAGGACATTCGTGTAATACATCAAAAGAGTGCGGGGGAGACTGTCCCAACCCCAGATGCAGAACTCGAAGAATGGCCTCGTGAGAACGACCCATTCAGACCCTGTAAATTTACAAACCGCAGCGTTGGAAGTTTAAGTATTTTGTTATAGCATAGAAAATAAAAAATCCCCTAGCAATGGACCGAATATTTCATCACCAATGTAAGCAGTTCTTGCAAGACGACTAATAACGATCTAATCAATAGTATGTGGAAACGGTAATTAAAAGCTACATCTCGCCCACAATTTAGAAGAACTGATCAAGGAGGAGTCGAAGAAAATAGTAAGTACCCATGAAGAGCATAAAAGAAGCAGGCAATGACCTCGTCTCCTTGGCCCAAAATACGCCAGATTTCTTAGAATGATATAAGCCAGGATCTATGATTATAGGCCTTGCCCGATGATACCTGCAAAACTTGTACAAGGTATTTCAGAGTTATTAATGTCCACAGTGAGAACAAAAATCCATTTTAAGTGCTGAAAATATGCAACGATCACAAAATTCAGTAAATTAGTAATGTGCTCACTCCTTCGAACCAATGTTACTTGTGTGCTCGAGAAAGTTCAGATCCCTAGGCAAGTACGAGAAAATGTGCAGTATATCTGGAACAAATAGGGCAAGATTTCTTCATTAATAATACATTAATGACCTAAAAAACTAAGAAATTCCAATATCTTAACTATGGGCGTGATTATTGCCTTCCACATGAATTATGATGAGCAGTACAAGTAGTAGAATGACTCCGTGATCAATACTAACTCACCGAAACCAAAATGGAAATCTTGGCATTTGGCAATAGGTATATAGATACAGCAGTTGTAATACAAATTAGGAACATAGACTAATGATGAATTATCGCCATGCTAATATCCCGTCAAGCACTATCATGTAATTGACCACCAATTTAACCCCACACAAAACAGGGCTTGTTCAAACAACTAATCAAAAGTGATGATGAGAGAGTCTCACAAATTCATTGTTTCACCAACTAAGCAGAACATACATGCTTATAAGCACTACATAGAAACTGAATATATGAACAAAGTAGTTTTCATACCAGTGCTGCAAAAATCCCGCCTAGGCGCCGATTAATCCCCGCCTAGGCGCTAGGCGCTGGTCGACCGCCTAGCGTATCACATTAAATGGTGGTCTAGGCGGCTGGCCAGCTAGGCGACCGCCTAGGCCGCCTAAGCTCTGTCTAGGCCGCCAAACCACCGCCTAGGCGTCGACTAGACCGACTAGGCACCGACTAGGCCTTCTAGTCGGTCGATTAACTATTGTTCTTTTTTTTTTAATGGGTTATTTCACTCAAAACAACATCGTTTTGAGCGAAATAATTTTAAATTGTACAAACTTTAGATATTTTTTAGGTTAATATTTAATATATTTTAGTATTAACAATTAAAGTATTATATAATTTATAATTATTAGTCTTTAAAAAATAAAAAATACTTAAACAAATTTTTAAAAAATAAAAAATACACGGGCGCCTAGGCGCCGATTAATCCCTGGCTAGGCGTCCTAGGCGTTAGGCGCTCCCCGAGCGCCTAGGGAGCGCCTAGCGATTTTTTCAACCATGTTTCATACTATGAATTTAGTTTTCATACTATCAAATCCATTTAGGACGACATTTTCTTCCAAATAATCAAGTCATCAGATTTTAATGTATCCAATGCACCACCAAAGTTACCTCCAAAATCATATTATATAAAACTCAAAATCATTTAAATTCCATACGTTTAGGAGATCTACAATCAATGTTTTAAATCTGCTAAAAGCATTGATCAATTCATAATCCAACTAAAAGTCCAAATCATACAAATGCATTCACCAACTAGCCCCTGATAATCTGATATCATGTAGCTAATTCTAAAAGTATGTTGAGCCTCATTTCAAGTTTTCACCATATTGTTAACTTTGTAACCACAAGGTTATAAGCTTAACTTCCAACAAGAGCGGCCTATTTGACCATCTTGATTTGAACCAATTAGCTATGGGCAATCTAAGTTGGTTTACCTCATGGTGGTTCTTTGCCGACTAAGATCACAAGACAAGGTTACCCAGTGCACACATTGGGTAGTGACTACGGTTTCCCTCATCACTCAAAAGTTCATCAAAATTGGAGACAACCCCAACCAAGTTAGTCAGGCTGTTGACTTGGTAACTAAGGTTACAAGTTCAACTCCCAACAGAAGCGGCCTACCAATCATCTTTGTTTGAGTCAGTCAGTTGTGGGCAATCTATGATAGTTTACCTCATTGTGATTCTTTATCAGCTGTGGACAACCTAAGCTGGTTTACTTCTTTGTGGTCCTTTACCGGCTAAGCTTACAAGGCGAAGTTTACCTGATGCACGTCCCTGGATAATGGCTGCGATTTTCCCGGTGCAGACCTTGGGTAGTGACTACGGTTTCCCTACTCAAAAGTTCATCAAAATTGGAGACGAGTAGACAACCTCAACCAAGTTAGTCGTTGACTTGGTAATTAAGGTTACAAGTTCAACTCCCAACAGCTATTTTGGTTTGAGTCAGTTAGCTGTGGCAACCTAGTATTGTGATTCTTTACTAGGCAACCTAGGCTGGTTGTCCTTTACCGACTACAATTAGGAGGCGATGTTTACCTAATGCCCGGCCCTGGATAATTGCTGCGATTTTCCATAGTCCCTCAAAAGTTCATCAAAATTACAATGAACCCATCAATATAATATTTGCTTATAACAGTATGCAATCTATGCAGACATACACAACAGATCAAACACCTTACAATTAAGAAAATCATTTCAAATTTCACAGCTTAAGAGAAAAGGGCAAAACACACTGACCATCTTGGGGCATGAGGGGATAATCAGACGCACTAAGATTGATCAACCAATCCCATCGCTTAGCCTTCTTCAAGAGAATCGCCGCTGCGTGGAGCATGGAAGCCAACGCCGTGGGTCCTCTGTGGGTGATTAAATCCGCCTTCCCAATCACCATAACGTTCCGAAACTCTCTCATCACAGGATCCAATCTAACCCACTTTCCCAGCTCGACCCGCTCCCCATCCGCCGCCTCCAAATCCAGATTCAAAACATAGTAATTCCGAGGATGGTACAACGCCTGAAGAAGCCGCTTCAGCCTCGCGCCGTCGGCTCTGGAGCCGGAAATCAGGTAGGCCAATCGCGGCAGCTCTGGCAGCTCCGATTCGGCGACGCCATCGTGATTTGGAGTTGTTGAGTTTTGGGCATTTGGGTGAGTGAAAATTAGCGTGGAGACGAGTAGGAGAAGGAAAATGGAGAGTAAAAGGATGGGTATCGACCATTTTTGGCTGTGGGTGAATCTAGATTTTCTCATTAGATAGATATTCTTGTTCCGACAATCAATCTGGTTAAGGATTTAGGAATGGGCCAGCACTCGCTATGTCGCTGGATTTTCTGGTTGCTGGCAGCCTGGCAGTGGCTTTTGTTGGCAAATTATTGCATGCACCATGGTCCACACAGCTGGGCCAAAAATAAAAAGTATATTATTTTTGTATTGAAGATACATTATTTTTGTACTGTAGGTACATTATTTGATAATATATATCAAATAATGTACCTTCAATATAAAAATAATGTACTTACAATACAAAAATAATATATTTTTTATTTTTGGTCCACACAGCTGTGTGGACCATAGTCCATGCAATAATGATTGACTTTTGTTGGTTTGTGTAAATTTTGATGTTTTTTTTTAATCAGTTATCCCAGCTTCTTTGGAGTAATTGATATCCACCCCAAAATTTATAAATAGGTAAATTAAGTCTATCCAATTTCATTATCAACTTTCAAACCTCATGTGTACTATCACAATAAATTGTTCATCATAATTGTCTAATTGACATATAGTGGCATATTTATTTGTATTTATTGTTTGGTTTGACATTGTAATTTATGATTGCGATATATATATATATATATTGGGAGTTAATACCTAAAATTGTCTTCGACTATAGTGATTTTTCTCAATTTTGTCCTGAATGACTTGGTCTCATAAAGTAGTCACAGACTTTAGTGTTATCACCCAAATTTGTCCTCCGTTAGTGAAGCTGTCAAACTGGTGTTAAGTTCAGGGGCAAATAGCCATTTCATTTTTAAGTTTTCATCCTTTCTTCATCAACCCCATATCCTCCTGTTTCACTTTATCCTCAAATCTCTTACTTTCTCTCCTCTCTTCTTTATCCTTCACCTCACTGTCATCAAATCTCCTCCTCTCCCTTCTATCTTCCTTCTCCTTTCCATTCTCATTCTTTCCCTTGGAAACCATAACTCTCTTCTCAGCTCCAGCATTTCTATCCTCACTGTCTCCTCTCTCTTTCCTCTTACTAAACTGCCGCTTCTCCACATACTCTTCTCTCTTAATTATTTCGCGCTCGTGCAATCTCTCGCGCTTGTCCCGATCGTGAGATTTCTCGCGCTTGTCTAAGCTTCCCTCTCTCTCACTCTTGTGCCGCTCAATCCATCTCTCCCGATCGAAGGAATCCTCCTCGGAATGCCGACGGTGGCAATTGTCCGACCTGCGGCGGTTGTCTTCTTCGTCTCCGCCACAGTGCTTTGAGCGGTGGCGGTGGTGATGGCGATTATCATCTTCGTAGCTGGCAGCATCTCTAGACTTGTCCTTGGAACTTTGGTGCTTGTGCTCTCTTTCCTTTGTTGATTTTCCGTCTTTGCGATTGGATTTTTCCTTCTCCATCCTAAGGTTTCCTTGCGATTCCAGCTCTCCCCTCCCCCTTGGGTAAAGTGTATGAACTTCATATGCAATTAGGTTTAGCCGTTTAACGGAACTTTTATCCGGATATGGGAAACGGACGAGGTTGGGTCATTTTATTGAGACATTTAGATAATGGGAGCTTAAAGATGAAATGGCTATTTTGCCCCTGAACTTAACATTAGTTTGACAGCTTCACTAATGGATGACAAATTTGGGTGATAACACTAAAGTATGGGACCACTTTATGAGATCAAAGTCGTTTAGGACAAAATTGGGAAAAACCACTATAGTCGAGGACAATTTTGGGTATTAACTCTATATATTGGCTAATGTTCCAATGAGACCACTTGTTATCATGAGATTGTGAGACCCAACATGAATGCGCAGAAATTACTCCATAGTAGATTGTGTGCATTCATGTTGGACAAATTGCACACAATCTAGTTTATGAACATTTATGTACTAGATTATGTGTATTAATGTTGGGTCTCACAAGAATAGGTGGTCTTATTTGATCATTACTCTATATATATCAGTTCACGTGCGAAGACACTCTCAGGTGAAAGATGAGGTGATATCTGAGCCATTGATCTCAAATCAAGAAAAGTTATTTTTAAAAAATGTGCTTCCTGCCAACATACATGCAAATGATCAATAGTCTCAAACTGATGCACCTTAAGATATAAAACTACGCACCTTAAGTTAAAATTGATGCACCTTAAACTAGAAAAGTGGCACACGTTAAACTTTAAACATACGCACCTTAAGCTATAAAACTACGCATCTTAAGATATAAAACAACGCACATTAAGTTATAAAACTACGCACCTTAAGCTATAAAACAACGTACATTAACCTTAAAACTTAAGCACCTTAAGTTTTAAACTAATGCATCTTAAACTAGAAAGTGACGCACCTTAAACATTAAACATACGCACCTTAAGCTATAAAACCACACACCTTAAGTTATAAAACTATGAACCTTAAGTTTTGAACTTATGCAAAATTATCATAATGCATGTCACTGTGTGTTTTTTTTTTAAGTTTTCTTAATCTAGGCTGTTGATTTTGGCTAGATTAAAGGCTAAGATTAAACCACATCTTTCACCTGCAACCTATTACCGCACCTGAATACCTGATCCTATATATATATATATATATATCGATCAAATGAGATCATGGTCAAAAATGAAAATTGATCTTAGTCATCCATAAGAATTTATCAATATTTGAGAGTTTTAGTAATAAAAAAAATAGTTGCGTCAATTTTATAATTATTACAAATTTTCAAGTTTGTACTTTTGGTTCCTAGACTATTATGCATGCATCATATTTGATCCTTGACTATTAAAATTTTCTAATTAGGTGCATGACTATATAACTTGTATCACATTTAGTTCTGCCGTCCAATTTCTTGGTTAACTATTGTCGGAAGTTCTCCTTCCGAAAGGAGCAAACGTAATGCTCTTTCCAAAAGAAGCAAATTCAGTGCTCCTTACAGAAATGCTCCATCTAGAAGTGTTCTTCCCGGAAGGGGTATTTCCGGTAATAGTTATCGAGAATTGGACGACAGGACTAAATGTTATAACAAATTACATAGTCATGCACCTAATTAGAAAATTGTAATAGTTAAGGACCAAATATGATTCATGTATAATAGTTAGGGACCAAAAGTGAAATTTATTCTATTTTTAAAATCAATCCTCACCTTAGTTTGACCTCCAAACAATTCTCTTTCAATTTAACCACAATATAAATGGACCCAAATAATAAACTTTCAGTATTTTCTTAAATAAATATTTATCTATGGTGCACACTATAATTTGCCTTGTACAACTTATGAATAATTATCCTCTTCATTCATGTTTCAATAATAACATTTTCTAGATTTAATTTAGAAACTTCTTCATAAAAAACTTAACTTTAGAGAAGTATTAACTTATTGTCGTATCTTTTGGTGAATCAACAACTTATGTTTCAACCCTGGCAACTTTACATCATTTTTTTTTTTTTTTTTACAAATGCTGATGCCAAAGCATCCCAAGCCTCCTTTGGCGGTTTTTTTTTTGCATTTCGTAAAGCTTAACTCAATCACTGCAATTACCATAATAGGAGCTAGTAAGCTAGCTTCTCAATGTTGCTAATTAGAGTTGAAAACTCACCCATGTACCAAGTAAGCCTAATTCCTAATCAATTGACTTCATGGTCCTGACTCTTGAATTTATACACTAGTACAGGCTTAACTGAAATGATTTTTTTTAAAACTGAAACTAATTTCCGACCAGCTTTGGTGATTGGAAATTTATACACTATAATATTTAGTGGCCGTTTTTTCGAACATTTTTTGAGTAGTGGTTGCTATTTTCGATCACTTTTAATGGTAATCAGAACAAGCATTTTTTATTGAATTTGGATCATTTTCGATCACTTTCAGTGGTTGAAAATCCCTTGATTTCCAGCAGTGACGTATTAGAATATATTTCTCAATTACTAAATGCTCACACTATGATCCCTAACCCACTGCCATAATATTTTATGAGCAAAGATTAAACTCTAGTACCAAATGTTGAACAATTATAAGACAAAAAGGTTTTTATTAATTCAAAACTTTACACCTGCTAATATTAATTTTATCTCTCACAGTCATACCACTCACACATCACTTTGCACGCAACTCACTTTATGCATTTTATTTTTCTCTCCTTTGTTTTCACCTTCACTCAATCTCTTATTTTTCTTACTATACAAAATTTCACAAGAAATTTGAAAATAACTAACAGAAATTCAAGGTGTGTGATACTAACACTTTTCTTTAAATTAATGGTACAGACTAATTGTATAATTTTAATAATAAAAAAAAGTGTTTACTCTATTCTCAATTCAATCACTTTTAATCTCGTGATGTTTTCATATCACTTAAACGTAATTAAAAATATTCAAAAATTTCATCTTACGAAGAAATGTATGATTTCATTAAAATGAAGTTATTTTTAATCTATTAAATTGAATTTGATTGATTTAAAAAAAATTAGTACAATAATAACTAAATTAGTACTTCGAGAAAATATCGATGTAATTGAGAGATTAAATGAGTATTATTCATTTGAAATAAAAATTGTAAAATACTCAAAATCAAGAGTTCTCGAAGTTTCGAGGTCATTCCAATTATATTTGTAAGAAACTAAGAATAATGACTTCTGCCCCACTAATTGATGAGTAGTTGGCCTAATTAATTTATATATTAATTTGAAAAGGACTGCAACTTTTTATAATATAAATAATGCCCGAAAATAGCTTAGTAATTGAAATATCTAAAACAGCCCTCAATAATCCATGGCCGATTCTCACTAAACTCATATGAAGATAAAAGATGTTTTTGGTAAATAACTGTTACTGTTAGCTTATAGTTGTTAGTTGATTATGTTAGTGTGTTTGACTAGTTGATAGCATTAACTGATTATATAAATATGTTTGGTAAATTAGCTGTTATCTGATAGCTGATTACATGTAATATGACTTTCTCAAAAAGCTGATCGAAAAAATTGGTTTAAGCAACTTTTTAAAATTTAGTGTTTTTTGAGCAATTAGTTGTTACAAAAAGTTAATTAATCAAACACTTATATTGCTTGTTTAACCAAGTCAAACAGCTAATAGTGGTCAAATAAGTCATAAGTGACTGATAAACTAATTATGTTGCCAAACACAGTCAAAATACTATAAAAAGGGTCAAATATGTCATTTTAGATTTAGAGAAATTGCAAATAGATACTTTGACTAAAAGAAATTCCAATTAAAGTTTTTAACTCCGTCCTAATTTCTTGGAATATTTAAATTATAACATTGACAAATTTTGCACAGTTAGATTTCAATTGTGAGAAAAGTATAACGGTCCGATTATTCCAACACACATATTTTCCACAAGCAAAACAATGACTAACTTACTAAAGATGATATATTAAACGAATTATTATTAATATTTGTGAAGATTAAAGTTTAATTGCACATTAAAAATTTAAAAGTGGAATTTAATTATACAAATTAAAACTAAGAACTTAAAACTCTAATTGTATTTTATATGGGATACCTAGCTAATTGCATATTAGTGGTGTTAAAAATAAATATGCAAATATGCAATAATACGAAAATAATAATAATAATAATAATAATAATAATAATAATAATAATAATAATAATAATAATAATAATAATAATAATAATAACAACAACACACTAACAATACTTGCACTAAAATTATATATATACTACAAAAAAAATGATACCTAATATAAAAAATATTAAAAATACATATATGTAACATTGTGATTTAGTAATACGCAATGACTTCTCATATAGAAAGTCATGAATTTTAATGACAATGTATACACAAGAAATGAATATTCAATATATTAAAATAAATTTTACATCAGTAATTCACCATACAAAGTGGATCATGGTACATCGTATAATAATTGCTTGGAGATAGCATGTATCAAGTAGATGTTTTCTTTAACTCAAATAGGACCAATTAACTCATAAACCCAAAAAAAAAAAGAAAAAGTTTATTGTCACATAAGAAATAGAAATTACTAGAGAAAAATAACAAATTTTCATACAAAAAATTCCTTTCATTTTGCCGCCCCAATTGTGGCAAAAGACACGTGTCATGGGGCCACCACTATTTGGTCAAAGCTGCCTAATTATCAAACCAAATTAGAAGCGTCAGGCAAACCTTGTCGGAGGTCGTCATCGTTCTTGATCGGAGGCCGCCGCGAACGCTTCACCGGCAAAGAATTCCGGCAAATCGGACACGTGGAGTGAGAACGGAGCCACGTGTCAATACACTTGGCGTGAAACGTATGCTTACAATCATTTAGCTCGCTGATTTCTTCTCCGTCGACGAACGCCGATAAGCACACCGAGCACTCGCTCTCATTCTCCGGCGACTCTCTCTTGTACTTCACCGTCGAAATCAATTCCGGGCGTTGTTTCTTGGTCTTTGGGTCCTTGGAGGGCTCGTCGGCGCTTCGGAAAGGGTTGCGAGGGCATCTTATGGAGAAAATCACGACGTAAATCAAGATGGGGATTAGTATGAAGGCCAGTACAGAGAGGATGGGGGTGAGGGCGGAGTCACCGGAGCTGTGAGATGGAATCGCCGGAGAAGACTGAGGGGAGCCTTGACTGATGGTGGCGGCGGCGGGTGTAGTGGTGGAGTTGTTCATGATCTCAATCTGCAGGTCTACTCTATTCGCATACAACAAAGATTGGTGAGTAGTTGGTTGTGTGTGTATATAATATGGGCAACAAAAAATTATTGGTTATAGAGTTTTCATTGGTGACTTTATTAGATTTGGTCAAATAACTTATATATAAAAGATGGCAAATATTTGTGTGAGATCGTCTCCTCATGACAAGATAAAATGTAATACTTATACTAGTAAATGCAATATTAAATCATGAACAAAGTATTACATTTTGTCTCGATCTAATCCGTCTCACAAATAAACTGTCTCACACAAGTGTGACTCAGAAAAAAATTGGATTAAATGAGAACTTTTGTGCAAGAGACATCCAGATATCATTCTCAAAAAATTGTCCACTATTGATTTCTTTTAATCTAACGATGGGAATTAGTTTGAAAATTTTGTTTTTTTTTGTTTTTGCATAACCGCATAAGAGCTTTATTGACATTTTACTTTTATTTTAAAAATTGGATATTGAGATCTCTCTCGCGCGTTATTATCTCGTTTTTTTTTTCCTTTTGATCATTTTTTGTAGTTTTTGTGATTTTTCTGTTCTTATCTGGGTGATTATATTAGTGTTTGCAACTTTTGTGATTTTGTATTTGTTGCTTTTGTGTTCTAGGGTGATCATTTTAGTGCTTTGATGGAAGAGGGGTGAGATTTGCGTGAGAGAGTATTTTCACACCCGGATATCATTCTCAAAGAATTGGCGATAAGAGTCTAGCTATTGTCTTTCAAGCACAATGTATTAAATTTTCTATTGAAAATCTAGCCCTATGTAAAGGGTTTATGAGACAAACAATGAAAACAACTAGCAAAGGAAATAGATAACAATAAAAGAGAAAATAGATGGAATAGGAACTTCGATTAGGAGAATGAAACACAATCGAATTGGGAGCAATTAAGAGAAAGAGTCAATTGATTAGATAAATGATGTCATATAACCAGGAGGAAACATTTCTCAAGGTCATTCTACACTCTTAAAACACTAACGGGGTGTTTGGTTCACGGAATAGGCAGGGAATGGCATAACATTCCCAGTAATAGCCTATTCCGTTGTTTGGTTCGCATTTGTATTCCCAGGAACAATGTTCCTAGGAATGAACTATTACCCTTGCAAGGGTAATAGCTATTACCAGGGCCCCCCCTTGGTATTAGTCTATTCTTGGCCTCTCAGGAATAGTTATTTTAATATATTTCCTTTTTTATCCTTTTCAAACCTAAATTTTTTTAGGCTCGCTTTTTTAATCACCTTTCTCTCTCAGTCATCGCACACATCTCACCTCCGCCATTGCAAATTGGACTTCTTCTTCAAAGTATTTTAATGTTCTGTTTTATACTTCTATGGCATTGCAATTATATGGTTGTTTATACAGTACCTTATACATGATTAATTGATATATGCCCTTGGATTGTCCGATCCGATTATATACTGTGATATACTATGATGCGTCCGAGACGTCTGGGCAGCGGCGAAGGAAGTTTTGTCAGCGACGAGATTTTGTTGGCAGTCCGGCCATTGCATGGCCAATCGGAGGGCGTAGATGGTGTTCGGGTTGCGTTGAGAACGTCCCCAGCCGATCAGATTGCCGATTGGAGCTATCCGGAGGTTCCAGAATCCGTTGCGCAGCCGGCGATCTTCCAACGAATAGAGAGGCTGACGAAGAAAGNTTATTGGTTATAGAGTTTTCATTGGTGACTTTATTAGATTTGGTCAAATAACTTATATATAAAAGATGGCAAATATTTGTGTGAGATCGTCTCCTCATGACAAGATAAAATGTAATACTTATACTAGTAAATGCAATATTAAATCATGAACAAAGTATTACATTTTGTCTCGATCTAATCCGTCTCACAAATAAACTGTCTCACACAAGTGTGACTCAGAAAAAAATTGGATTAAATGAGAACTTTTGTGCAAGAGACATCCAGATATCATTCTCAAAAAATTGTCCACTATTGATTTCTTTTAATCTAACGATGGGAATTAGTTTGAAAATTTTGTTTTTTTTTGTTTTTGCATAACCGCATAAGAGCTTTATTGACATTTTACTTTTATTTTAAAAATTGGATATTGAGATCTCTCTCGCGCGTTATTATCTCGTTTTTTTTTTCCTTTTGATCATTTTTTGTAGTTTTTGTGATTTTTCTGTTCTTATCTGGGTGATTATATTAGTGTTTGCAACTTTTGTGATTTTGTATTTGTTGCTTTTGTGTTCTAGGGTGATCATTTTAGTGCTTTGATGGAAGAGGGGTGAGATTTGCGTGAGAGAGTATTTTCACACCCGGATATCATTCTCAAAGAATTGGCGATAAGAGTCTAGCTATTGTCTTTCAAGCACAATGTATTAAATTTTCTATTGAAAATCTAGCCCTATGTAAAGGGTTTATGAGACAAACAATGAAAACAACTAGCAAAGGAAATAGATAACAATAAAAGAGAAAATAGATGGAATAGGAACTTCGATTAGGAGAATGAAACACAATCGAATTGGGAGCAATTAAGAGAAAGAGTCAATTGATTAGATAAATGATGTCATATAACCAGGAGGAAACATTTCTCAAGGTCATTCTACACTCTTAAAACACTAACGGGGTGTTTGGTTCACGGAATAGGCAGGGAATGGCATAACATTCCCAGTAATAGCCTATTCCGTTGTTTGGTTCGCATTTGTATTCCCAGGAACAATGTTCCTAGGAATGAACTATTACCCTTGCAAGGGTAATAGCTATTACCAGGGCCCCCCCTTGGTATTAGTCTATTCTTGGCCTCTCAGGAATAGTTATTTTAATATATTTCCTTTTTTATCCTTTTCAAACCTAAATTTTTTTAGGCTCGCTTTTTTAATCACCTTTCTCTCTCAGTCATCGCACACATCTCACCTCCGCCATTGCAAATTGGACTTCTTCTTCAAAGTATTTTAATGTTCTGTTTTATACTTCTATGGCATTGCAATTATATGGTTGTTTATACAGTACCTTATACATGATTAATTGATATATGCCCTTGGATTGTCCGATCCGATTATATACTGTGATATACTATGATGCGTCCGAGACGTCTGGGCAGCGGCGAAGGAAGTTTTGTCAGCGACGAGATTTTGTTGGCAGTCCGGCCATTGCATGGCCAATCGGAGGGCGTAGATGGTGTTCGGGTTGCGTTGAGAACGTCCCCAGCCGATCAGATTGCCGATTGGAGCTATCCGGAGGTTCCAGAATCCGTTGCGCAGCCGGCGATCTTCCAACGAATAGAGAGGGAATCCGTTGCGCAGCCGGCGATCTTCCAACGAATAGAGAGGCTGACGAAGAAAGGGGCGGCGGCGATGCCTCGAATAGAGAGGCTGACGAAGAAAGGGGCGGCGGCGATGCCTTCGGTGTGGTAGCGGCTGATCGTTCCATCGGACCTTAATCCAGTTCGACATCCCCACTTATGGTGGTAACTGGGTTTTTGCAGACGACGAGGGTGATCGCAGTAGCGTATTCCAGGCAGCACACGAGCGTCTTCGTTCTCGCACGCAATTGCGACGGAGCGCTTCCGGCGGCGATTGCGGTGGAGGTTTCGTTCTCTGTAAATCAAAACTGCGTGGAGATTGCTTTTCTATTCTGATTTAATGATATTTAATTCAGCATAAAAGACTTTAATTATTCATAACTATTTATGTTTTTTATGGTTAATTGTGGTTACCTTGTGCTTATATAATTTGCTTTCTGGATATATATATAATCTGCTTCTTGAATACCCCCACTATCCATTCACTATTTTATGTGTGTATATATATGATATACTATTTAGGCATGTTTTAAGCAGATTATTGAATAATAATAATAATAATTTTGTACAAGGGCATTTATGTCTTTCAAATATATATTCCATTTCTATTCCTTTAACCAACCAAACGTGGTAATACAATTCCCAAGTCCATTCCTTCTGCGAACCAAACGATAGAATACAATTTCTATTCTATTCCTTACCTATTTTATTCCTTATAGAATAGTATTCCTATTCCCTTAAAATTCATTCCGTGAACCAAACATGCTGTAAGGGAAATTATCATGACTCATGAGTGTTTAAGAAGTGTTTCTATTAGAGGATAGAAATAAAGAAAATACGGGATGAGGACATTTTTGTATTTTTCCATTCTCTTACCTTCGGTTATAACCGTTGGGTATAAGATAGCTGTCAAGGTTCAGAGGTACGCATGTTGTATGATTCACTAGACAATGAAAATATCTTTCACTCATTTCCAGTAGCTTCTTCCTCATGGTATCAGAGCGTCTAGCGAGGAACTACGTCCCTGCCATCTCCGGCGACGGCGACACGATTCAGGGAGCTCGCACATATTCACCGATCGTCCAATCTCCAAGTCGCGTTGCTCCTACAGCAAGTCTGCAACGCAACATCTTCACTCAAAGGATCCAGAGCACAGACGACCTGGACAATCCTTTGTTTCTCAGTGTGAATGAGAATCCACGCGCTGTTCTAGTATCTCCACCTCTAATTAACAGTGCAAACTATGGATCATGGAGTATATCCATGAGAATCGCCCTCGAAGTGAAGAATAAGTGGGGCGTAGTTAACAGATCCATCATCGCACCAGCCAAAGTTCGTAATGTGGAGGAGATGCAATCTGATGGTGTGTTCGTGGCTGTTCAAGTCCGTTCACCCATCTATTGCGCAATGCACTATGCACATGGACAAAGCTGGGAAGATTTGAAGAGAAGATCCTCTCATGGAGATCCTCATCGCATATCCATCCTATAGAATGAGATCTATACACTGAAATAGGGTAATGCATCTATGAATGACTACTACACTAAGTGTAGAACATTGTGGGAGGAGATGAATTGAATAATCCGAGGCATCTTCCTACGTGTAAGTGTGATCCGAAGTGCACCTGTCATGTGATTGATCAAATAATAAGAGAACATGAGACTGATCAGATCATAAGATTTCTCCAAGGACTGAATGAGGATTACAACAGCCTAAAGTCTAGTGTACTTGTGCTAGATCCATTGCCTGAAGTGTACAAAGTATTTGTTATGGTAGAAAAGCTTGAGAGACAGATGAATTTGGAGAAATTTAGCCAAAATTGCCTAGATATTAACCACGCAAACGCTGTGCAGAACATGCAACCACACTATGATGATATGATAGCAGCCTTCAATGGCTACAAAGAAACGCAGGTAATAATAATTCCAAAAATGCAAAGTGTGTTTTCTGTGGCATGACAGGACATACTGTTGAAAAATGCTACAAAAAGCACGGATATCCACCGGGGTGGATACCGGGATATAAATCTAAGAACAAGCAGCAAGGTGGCAACTACCAGCAGCGTGAGTGATTTTGGTGTCACCTCTAAACAACTATAGAAGATTATGAGCTTGGTCCAGTCCCAAGCGCAATGTAATAACAGCTCAAGCACTAGCGTAGCAGTCACCTTGGCATCAAATTTCAAGGAAACAAAGTGAACGTGCGTACCTACTGGGAAGCAAGTTAAAGTAAGACAAACTGGCAACATCAAGTTTGGTGATGATTTGTGGTTGAAAGATGTCATGCATATTCCATCATTTCAGTTCAATATCATTTTTGTCAATAAGCTCCTTCAAAGCACATCTTCTAAATTGGTTTTCTCATCTAATCAATGCTTGTTTCAGGAGACACTTGGGAAGACATTTGGTTTAGCTAAGCAGGAGAATAGCCTATATTTGTTGATGAAACCATCTATGCATATTGCTAATTTTGTTCCTAAAAGTGTTGTTATGACTTGTGTAAATACTGAAATTTGGCACCAAAGATTTGGGCACTTCCCAACGCGCCAGGTAGGCATGCTGCGCCCAGCGCAGCTACCAGCCGCCACCCTGGGCAACTGGGCATGCCACCAGGGCGCCTTCGACGCATCGGCGGCCCGGCGACCCCCCTCCTCCACTTTGCACCGGTGGGTCTTCCACCTTGCACACCTGTCTTCCTTGCCTTGCACCCCTCCTTCCATAGCCACAATTCCATACCGTACCCCTCCTTCTATACTAGCCGCCACTCCTCCTTCCATATCCACCACTCCACCTTCCATATCCATACCCCACCTTCCATAGCCGCCACTCCACCTTCCGTATCCATATCCCTCCTTCTATAACCGCCACTCTACCTTCCATATCCATACCCCTCCTTCCATAACCACCACTCCATCTTCTATATCCATACCCCACCTTCTATATTCGCCATTTCACCTTCCATATCCATACCCCTCCTTCCATAACCACCACTCCACCTTCCATATCCATACCCCACCTTCCATAGCCGCCACTCCACCTTCCATATCTATACCCATCCTTCCATTACCGCCACTCCACCTTCCATATCCATACCCCACCTTCCATAGCCGCCACTCCACCTTCCATATCTATACCCCTCTTTCCATTACCGCCGCTCCACCTTCCATATCCATACCCCACCTTCCATAGTCGCCACTCCACCTTCCATATGCATACCCCCACCTTCCATAGCCTCCACTCCACCTTCCATTCTAGCCCAACAAGGTTTGGGCCAACCTCTTTCACCACCACAACTTGGGCCAAAATTTATCCAATAAAATGGACCTCGGGGTCCCATGGCTTCATCGCTTTGTAACATCATATTTAATATAATTAACTTGTCATTTTTTGGGAGTTACACAATTAAAATTTAAATTCAATTTTAAATGTCATTAGTGCTAATGAATTTCATTTCTCCTATAAATGTCTTGTGTTTAGCGGAATATTTTTTACAATTTTAGTATCATCAAAATGTTTATTTTCTCTCCCTCAAAAACTCTCTTTTATTCTTGTTTTCAACAAACACTTTTTATTTAAATTTCAAAGTGTTCACTTTGTTCAAGTTCATTGAAAATAATATATTTGAGTGCTCAAATATATTAGTGTAATTCATTATAACTTGAAAAATCGATGTTTCAATACTTCTAACATTTTTGGGATGAAGCGAATTAATTTTCAAGAAAGTGTGTTTCGCACGTGTTAAATTTTTCTTTTGATTTGTGGGGTGGAAGCATTTTGGGAAATTATTATTTTCAAATAATTATGAAAATTTTTCAGCAAGATTAAAGTGCAAGAGAATTTCCGCCTCTCAAAAAATTTCTATAGTTTGAGCTTAATTTCTTGACTTATAAATTTTAAATTGCTCAAGTCAAGATTTTTTTTTTTTTCTGAAAATACTCATAATTTTTTACAAGGTAGTATCTAAAATTCTTTCCGCCTAAAGAATCAATGTAAGCTCAACTAATAGTTTTGTATACTTTACAAGTATAAATGTTAGTACATTGAATTTTTCTTTTATTTTATCTAAATTTGACTTTGCTCATAAAACATTAGTACATGTGAGCATGTTGACTTGTCCAAAAAACTTCAATGCATGGGGCCTCAGCCCAATCATCCATATAGCCCAAGATGCCAAAATTAAGGAAGTCCAGTCAATGCCACTTGCTTAAGGCAAATTATATCATGCAAAATTATCCCTAGTACAAAGTGAATCAATGATTAATGTTCATTTTTAATAAATTAAAAGTTAATTTTTAATATAATATAGGTTCAATTCAAATAATATACTAAAAATAAACTTGTAATAAATTAAAAATAAACTTTCAGTATATTAAGAAATCGAATCAATGTGTGAGTGATTTTTCCCCTTTGCTTTTGAGCCTTTTGGATGGGCAAGTACGAATAGAGAAGAGCAATTATAGACTGTTTGGTTGCAATAAGGGAATTAGGGAGAAAGAAATTGTAATTCCGTGAAAAATAAATAAGGTGGTTCAAATTACATTGTTTGGTAGGAATGAATAGAATTTTTAGAAATTTCAATTATAGTATGTGTTTGGTATATATGGGGGATTGAAAGGGAAGAAGTAATATAAAGATTGAAATACCGTCGTATAATAATAATAATAATAATAATAATAATAATAATAATAATAATAATGTAAGGGTAAACTTAATTAAGGGTAAATTTGTCTTCTTTTTTTTTTTGAAGACAAAGCAAACACAGGTATTTGGCAAACAATGTAAGGGTAAATTTGTCTTTTTTTTTTTGAAAGGGAAAACTTAATTCATTAAATCAATAGCAAGACAATCAACAAGAAAATAGAGAGAAGTATCTAGCCACTTCCCGAGTAAGAGTATGGAGCAATAGTATTTGGCAAACAATGTAATGGTAAATTTGTCTGTTTATCATCTTTCTTTTTCTTTTCTATCCAGTATAAAATAGAAATTTCTCAAAAAATGATTGTAATTAGAATTTAATAAAATGAAAAATTGCAATTCCTCCAAGCAAACAACAAAATTTCCATATCAAACAGTCTGTTATGTCACGATGCGTGCTAGGGGTTTTATAGCATTAAATATGCCTTCTCATTTTCCCACCAACAGATAAGGATTGAAAAGATATATAGCACATGCAGAAGCGGGTTGCCACCATCGGAATTATTTTTCCAATGAGAGTGTTATGCCTCAATAATACTGGACCAAATGAGAATATTAAATATAAAATAAAATAAAATAAAAGACTAAAAAAGAACTCTCACCTATAAATTTAAAATAAAAAATGAAATTAACTCCTAAAATGTAACTAAATTTTTCAACATAAAATTCACTTCATACTTATAGTTAGATGTAGCTAGCTACTATAATATATACAAACATGAATGAATAGGACTTCACACTGGTACTAAAGTATCATACGGAGTATAATAAAACAGCACCATTATATTATTCCGCTACCAATCACTTTCTGAGAGATCGATCCTACAAAACGCCGGCGGCGAGGCACTCACCGGCCTCCGGCAACCGTATTGACTCGGCAAATCGGGCAAGTAGGGTGTGAACGCAGCCACGTTTCAATGCAAGAAACATGGAAGACATGACCACACTGCACCAAAACCCTCACTTCTTCGCCCTGCACGAACTGGCTCAAACACACCACACACTCATCCTCTTTCCTCTCTTTCCCATACCTCACCGTCACAACCAACTGCACCGCCGTGCCGCCGCTGCTATTCAACGACGATGACGACGGCAATGGTGGTGGCGATGGCTCTCGCTGCCGATGGTCGCGAGTTCGAGTCCCATTATTAGAACCGTTATTATTACCCGTGTTTTTGCACCAGCCCACGTAGATCAAATGCAAGATTGCGAGGAGAACGAAAGCGAAACCTATTCCGAACACGGTTGCCACGGGGCTGCTGACTTCGAGTTTCCCGCGGTGGTGCTGGCCGCCATCGTCGTCCATGATTGACGGAGGGATCGATCGGAGCTTAGTGGGTAAGGAATTTGATTGTAAATATAGATTTGGTGTGCATTGAGTTTGATTTTTTGTGTTTTTTTTTTTTTTTTACAATGTGTATATGTTTAATGTTTTGCAGTGGTTGCACGCTTTAGCTAGCATGAAAGTGGTTGCAGGCTTCTATTTTGGAGCCATTTGAACCTTAATTTTGGATTCTTTTGAGTGAAATCACTTGAATTTTTATCCAAATGTGGTAAAATATATATATATATATATATATATATATATATATATATATATATTAATAATCAAGTTATATTCATTAGCTAAAATCACTTTAGACGTGTTATTATTGTTAATACACTATTCTGTATACATAATATAACTCGTAACATGATCAATTAATCCACATATAATCAAATATAGTACAATGACTAATGATTTTATCGAGACCAAGTCTACCATAAATAGGTATAGAATGTAGAACGAGAATAGGGAAAAAATAATAGTACCGATTACTATCAGCCCAAGAACCCAAAAATAGGGAGACTAATACGTTGCAGATAATCCCACATCTCCTTAGCTAGGTATCCTTCCAACAAAATCCACCAGGCTGGCACATGGAGCTGCCCAGGGGGAATCGTCTCACTTGCCACTTGAGCTACTATACCCCATTGGGTTATGCCTCAACTTTGATGATCTTTCCTATAAATAATGATTGGTGTACAACCTATTTTAGACAAGAAAATATTTACCCTGATTACACTAATTATTGCTATTCTACTTTAGGTAAGAAAATATACAACTAATACATGAATTATGACAAAAGAGATATTCAAATCAAGTATGATTAGAAAATATTTCGACTTTATGATCCGTCTGCCTTTGATTATATATATATATATATATATATTCCTTAGGTGAGAACTATGAACTACAATATAAATATACACAATCTAATATTCCAAGCACACAATCTACCTTGGAGTAGATTGTGTACATTTATATTTGTTCTCACGTTCTCACCTATGGGCTGGTTCTCATTTGATCATTAATGTGTGTGCGTGTTATATAATTATATAACTATATAATGTTAGCAAATGATTTAAATAAATATATTGTTATGCAAAAAAGTTTAATAAATACCTTTAGCATTTAATTGATCTTGCTAGGTTAAGAATAAATAAGAAATTAAGAGTTCAATTCTTACTATTAATATTATTTTTAAATTCTAATACAAAATTACAAACACATTTAAATTAATAATCATTTAAATAAATTTACGATGGGAGGTATAACTAGGGTTGGCGGGTTATACGGGTGTGCCCGCGGGTTACATAGGTCATGAGACCAACTTGTATAATACGGGTACTCCTTAGGGGCTAAATGAGATGGCCCATTTGGATCGGAGAAATATAAAACCCAACATGCTTAGACAAAGGCTAAATGGGTTCAACTCGGCAAATCATACTTCTTTTTATAGCTCTAAATGTGGTCCATGTGGATACTCACTTTCAGTTTCCAATTTTAGTTTAGATGGTTCAGCTCGCCCGATTAGCTCGACAACCCGAAGTTTAGGGTTAGGGCCAAAACCGAACCCGAAAATAAAATAATAAAATAATCGATTAACCCAACAACCCGACGGGGCTAGTCCGAAATCGAGCGGACTGGCCCGATTGACATCCCTAATTACATGTACATTCTATTAGGCTATCTTCACCCTTGTAATTATGAAAGTGGGACCATTATTTTTGAAAGATGAGAGAACATTGCATAGATGAAGAGTGAATAGTTTAAATTTAGTGATATAACATTTTGAAAGTGATAAAATTTCATTTATGCAAATAGCCTTACCTTCAAATATATATGAGATGGGATCTTGTGAAAACCATTTCTCAGGTAAAAATTGTGAACTGATCTCAACCATTGATATGGGAAAGATCGATGACTCTAAAGTAAAACAATTTAGAAAAAAAAATGTGGTAGAATTTTGATAAATATTTCAAAATTTGAAGTGCATTATGCGCAATTGTAAAGTGTATCAGATGATATGTAGAAGTGCACTCAAGATTTTTCACTTCACACATCACTGGATGCACTTTATCTTATTAGTCATTGCGCTTTGTAGTATTGATCAACACTTTAGAGTTAAAAAATTTATCAAAATATCACCACATATTTTTCTAGATTTTCTTGCTTTAGAGCCAATGATCATTCCAAGATCAATGGTAACGGATGAGCTCGCATTGAAATGGACACACTTGATACTGAGGTGTTTGGTTGGGATGAAGGAATTAGGAAGGAAAGGAATTGCAATTCGATGGGAAAAGAATAAGGTAGGAATAATGGAAGAATTCAAATTACATTGTTTGGTAGGGAGGGATAGGATTATTGGGAATGAGAAGGAAAAAAGTGGTATATCTAAAGAGTTAAAGACTAAAATGTCATTGTGTAATAATAAAAATTGGTCGTAGACTTTTTACGTACAAACAAATACCCGGAGTATTCCGGGGTTATCGATCCACAGGGAAGCGGGGTATTAAGCACTAGTTACTAATTAATTCACGAGAAGCTATTCCTACGTTAACAATGTGTATTTATCTATAATTATGAAAACAAAATAAATGAAGCAAGGCAAACGGATTTTTATATACAAGAGATTAAGAGCGGGATTTTTGGAGGTCAAAGTGTTTAATCACCTAGTGCCAATCTAAAGTGAAATAATCATTCGGGTTAAACAAGTGTGGATGATTGCAATCTAAAAGGGAAAGATTACTCTCGTAATTCAATCCCGAAATAAGGTAATTGGAATACTCACTCTCGTGAGCTATTCACAACATATAATCAAGAACAAGCAATAAATGGAATACCCACTCTCGTGGGCTATTCACAATTGGAATACTCACTCTCGTGAGCTATTCACATTAAATCCCTTAATCAACATGTCGTCTCTCGAGGTACAAGAATCAAGTGCAATTGTGGGTGCTCTAAGTCATAGACAAATTTAGCAATGAAACAAGTAATTAGGATCCTTAACTACAAGCATCAAGAAATTAAGCCACAATTACAACACAAGTAATAAACCCAAATAGATATTTCATTCAAGCAATTCAAGAACTAGGCACATAGGTTCATAAACACTTATCAATCCAAAAATCCCAAAGGAAAGCTTAGCCTATCATGGCTAAAATAGATTCAACAACAAACAATTCAAAGGAAGATTTACTAAAGCTTAAAATAGAGAAGAGATGAAGAAATTCTCCCGAATATGTCTTCCAAGCTCTTCTCCTCTCTTGTTGCGGCTTCGAATCTTCTTCCTTGCTCTCCTTTTTGGTCCAAATCCGCAGCCAAGCTTGTTAGGGTTGATAGGAAGTGATGCTTTTATAGTGGGTGGAGAATGGGGGGCAAAAATGGCAATTCAAAGAACTGCAAAATCGCAGATCTGCAACTCTCGCCGTGGCGAGAATTAGGCTCGCCGCTGCGAGAGCGTCACTGCCCAAAATTTGGGATTCTCGCCACGGNGAATTAGGCTCGCCGCTGCGAGAGCGTCACTGCCCAAAATTTGGGATTCTCGCCACGGCGAGAATGAAGCTCGCCGCGGCGAGAATCCGCCTGTGACGAAGCTCCAACTTGCAGCCTGATTTTGAGCCTTTTACCTTTTGAATAACATTTTAATGTCTTCATAACAATTGTAGCCCTTGAAGTCTTCTTTCCAATGGTTCAAGAATCACCTCATTTGGATACTCCTAGACTGAGATATGGTCCAATTACCGAGGTGTCGCCATATTTAGCAGGAATTACAACTCTTTGATCTTTTGACCAGTTTTCCTTTTGATCTACACTTTGATGTCTTCATAAGAGTTGTAGCCCTTGAAGTCTTCTTTCCAATGGCTCAAGAATCATCTCATTTGGATATTCATAGGAAGAGATATGGTCCGATTACCAAGATGTCGCCATGGTAGCGGGAATTACAACTCTTTGGCTCCTTTGAATTGGCTTTTGCTCCCAAATAGTTCTAATGCACTTCTAAACACATCAAAAACATCTAAACCAAGCATTATACCATTTAAAATATGAAAACAAGGAAATAAGCATTGGACACAACATTTTATCACACAATTAACTATAAAACCTACATAAAAACACAAGTAAAATAGGTACAAATGAGAGTGCATCAAAAATAACAATCACGAATGATACTTTTGTCATTTCTTCTATTTTTCCCTTTCCCACAAGCATTGAATTGCAATTCGGTGTAGGGATGGCAATTTCAATCCACCCCGCGGATATCCACCCGAGTCCACCCCACATGGATTGAGTTTTTTTGGGTGATAGTGGGTGGTGGGTCGAGGGTGGGTATTAAAAAAAGTAAACCCGCGATGGGTCAGGTTGGATTCGGGTTCTATGTACAAAACTCGCCTAGAACCCCACCCGACCCACCATGTGTGTGTATACATATATATAATAGTAAAATAAGTAATACTAATATATAGTTAATTAAAAAATAATAAGTTGATAAGTGGTGGGTACCCGTAGTGCGCACCCGCACCCGATTGGATGGGGTGGATTTTGAAAAAGTCCACCCGATGCGGGTTGGGGTGGGAGTGACGTGGTGGAAAAAATGTAAGGTGGGTTAGGTAATGGATGTAGCCCTCCCCGACTCACCCTGAATCCATTGTCATCCCTAATTCGGTGAAATTGCAACTTCCTCCAATTGAACCAAACGCCTTGTTAAAGAATGAGATTTTTTTTTATAAAAAAAAAAATAGCCACCAGTATTTTTGTGCATCCTTTTTTTTTTTTAGGCAGCTCGACCTCATGACCTTCCATATGAAAAAGTCATTACATGCCATCTGAGCACAATGTACTTGGTTTATTGTTCATCCTTTAAATATATTAGAACTCATATAAATTTACAATTCATTTCATTTTCTAGACCGAACATGGTTGAATTAAAGCCAAAATCAGAATTAACCTTGACAATAAAAATACTTGATATATAACCAAGCACAATGTACTTGGTTTATTGTTCATCCTTTAAATATATTAGAACTCATATAAATTTACAATTCATTTCATTTTCTAGACCGAACATGGTTGGATTAAAGCCAAAATCAGAATTAACCTTGACAATAAAAATACTTGATATATAGGATGCTGTCATTGTTTAAAAAAGGTTTATACACAAAGTAGCAAACTATTTAACTGCATGGATTATGGTGAAAAGACAACAGTGGGTACTACAAGGTTAGTATCAATTCAACAAAAAAAATTTACAAAAAAACACACACAAAATTAAATATTATACTCTTTCATAATAATTCCAAAAATATGAACTTCAAAATGAACATGTGCAAAATAAATTAAAAAATTGTTGATGAAACTAGACACATTACGATATCAATATCTAGATTACTTGCAAAGTCATTATTGTTAATATTAAGTAAACAAGTTATGAAACTAAAACAAGAGGTACTACTCATGAACCTTCTACAAATATAATACTCCCTCTATCCCATTTTGTTTGTCTTGTTCGATTAACGATGCTTAATTGGAGGTTATTTTTTGATTCAATTTTTCATAATATTAAGTAAAAAACCCTAATGCTGCCTCCTTTTCTCTCTAAAACCAAACGCCTTTCTCTGCTGCTCAACTTCGGCTTTCACCACCGGCCTCCGGCCGGAGCTCTAATGGAGCTTTGAGCCGGCGGTTTTGATCACCTTCTACGTTTGCTCTCGCTCTTCTTCCGCCTCGACCACCGTCGCAGCTCCGTCCGCCTCCGACCACCGCCACAGATCTTCTTCTTCCGTTTTCTTTCACTTTGAATAAAATAATAGTAGGTAGGTATTGGGGTTTGTGTTGGTAGTCTTGAACTCCCAACCCTACTTTGACTTTACCACTTTTTATTTTCTCTATTATTGTGTTTTCTTCTCGTTACTTTCACGGGCATTTTTCCTCTCGTTACTTTCACGAGCTTTTCATTATCATTAGCATAAATCGTTTAGTTTGGTTTCGCCAAGTGTTGATCTTATCCTGGGCGAGCAAAAAAGAATGATGACGAAGACCCAGATCTTTGATGAAGCTTTAAGCTCCTTGAAGGAACATAGCTTCCTAGTTATGAAATAGTCTGCGATTCAAGTTTTCTATAGCATAGTTAGAAAAGTTGTTTATATGTCTAACTGTAAGGAATGGTTTACCATTTCATTGATCGTTGATGTAAACGTTTTATGTTATGAATTAATGGAATAGCTACGTTTACTTTCAAAAAAAAAAAAGTTTAGTATTAGTATTTAACATTTATATATTTAGGAACTACATTAAAAGTATATTAAACAAAAAAATAAATTTAAAAATAATTAAAAATTACTCCGTACTAAAGAATATATTCATTGAAAAAAGAGTTGGTTTGACCAATGAATAGTAAACATGATAGGCAAAATGGGACAGAGAGAGTAAATATTAATATTTTGTTTAATATTTTCACATGAGAATCTACAACACACACCACACAATACATGAAACATGTAGGGAAAACACTATCACTGTCAAATACCAACGGACGCTTGCAAAATCAAAATTTCATAGTATAACTAAGATCCTAGTCATATACACATGACATATCTAGTCTCCTACACCATAATCCATAATCCACACAGCTTCATACTACATAATCTATAATACACAGCTTCCTACACCATAATCCATAATCTCTTACATATGACGCACTACCAATAAAAAAGAAGATGACAAGTACTGAAGATGACAATGACAACAAAAAAATTACGAAAACTTAGAGAAATTCAAATTAAAAGTAGTATTTATTTAGACTATCATTTATTTTGATGACAATTATAATTAATCTCTCATATATTTTCTTACATTAATATACTTTGAATTATCGAAATAATCTATTTAAATAAACAAATTCAACATTCAATTACCTATGCATGAACATCTCTTATATAATCTTGCATTGATATACTTTGAAATATTTATTTTATAATAATAAAAAAAACATTTAACATTATCTCATTCGCGCAATGCGCGAAAAACTAATAATATATATAAAGTTTGAAGTATTATTACTTTATTCTTTACAATTGTCTATTACAGAGTACAATTTTATATATAAGACTTAAAGTATTAAATATATATGAACTTCTAAGAGACCAACCCAATTTATTTAGTTGTATCAAATTATTATTTTTATTCACGCTTGGCTAGACCACGGTTTTGGTTCCGATTCGGAACCGCCGGTTCTAATTCCAAAAATGAACGAACCGGAATAAGAACCATAATATAAAATTTCGATTCTAGTTCTTGAACCGACAGTTTTAGTTTGAACCGCCGGTTCCAACGGTATTTTTTTATATTAATATTGTATGCTTTGTTTTAAATTAAAGCCTGGCGCAAAGGCCATGGAAGCTAGAGCCTGGCCTTTGCGCCAGGCCACTAGGCGGCCTACTGGCCTACTGGCCATTTTACTTTTATGAAGGCCAAACTGCCAAAGCTGTGGCTTTGGCAGTTTGGCTTTTGAAATAATTAAACATTATTTTTTATTTTTGTTTTTATTTTTAATAATTTCACGATTTTCAGGAACTACATTTTTTTTTCTAGATAATAAATCACAACAAACATACATCATCTTCACAAAAAAATAATATTGCTCTACACAAAGTAGCTAAACATCATCTTCACAAAACACTACATTGCCCTGCTCTTTACTTGGCGTATTCTTCAATGGCGAAACCTGCTCTGCACTCCCGCGGGTGCTTCTCTCATCTTTTTATCATTTTAAACTAAAAAAAAATAAAAAACAAACAGACATAGAATACTAAGTAATCAACACATCAGCCAAGCACAAACAATATGTAGTGACTTCCGCATAATGCATATAGAAGATCATCAAACCTCAGTAGAGACAATACTACAATACTCTTTGTGCCAGGTTGAGAACCTCAGTAGAGACAATACTCTTTGTGCCAGGTTGAGAAAGTATAAAAATAGAGTACGTAGTACTCAAAACAAAAGTAATCAACACATCACAGATTCAATAAAGAAACTGAGAATCAAAATATATTTTGCGGAAGCAAATTTTAACCAACAGAACCTTCTTGTAAATACATGATTGGAAACCTTTCCAGATTTTTTGAAAAAAAAAAAAAAAAAAAAAAAAACGGAGATCTGATATTTATGCGGTTTATAGAAAATTTTGATATACCATTAACACTTCCTTGAAAATGCACCTTTCCTAATAAAGTAGGATAACAGTTCAACTCCGAATTTGTCAATTTGTTCACTACCAACAAATCTAAAATGAGATTTCAGGTACATAGCACAAGAACAATTGTCCTCAGATATATATATATAACTCCGCAACAAAATCTAAAAAACTCCAAAATCACTTAATAGATCTGCCAGCATATTCAATCTCTAGTCTTCTATAAATCCATAAAAAACAAATATAATAAATGCATTTATATACACACGCACGCGGAAATAGATCACAGAAAACGAAGGTATAAGAAATTTTGCGGTCCGATCCATCTCGTTATACAAAGAAACGCGATTGAAAAGGAAAGGTGGCGACTTCATCCCTTGTTTCCTCAATCGCAATTTCTTTGTATAGCGAAATGAAGCGGACCACTTCCGGATGATATCGGCGGCTATGTGGGAATGTCTTTGTTTTGTAGGGTTTAAAGGTATATATAGACAAAGCCTATTCCGTCTGGACTGTATCCCACGCTTCTGGATTGTTCGATTTCCATATCTTTTTAATTTTTATTTAACGAGCCAATAAGGTTTCGAAAACGTACAAAATATGTGGACTTCCGAGGGTGCATCAATTTGTATACTATTTAATTTTAAATTTCGAAAATTCGCATCTCTTTTTTATTTTTACCTCCAATTCTTTTTTCTGATATGACTTTCATTGATTGAATGTCAATGAATTAGCTAAGGCATCACTAATTAATAAATAAATTTAATCACTAATCGCATAATGACATATCAAGAGGGGCAAATTTGTAGGAAAAATACAAGAGTGATTTGTAGTTTTGCTCTTTTAAATTTTAGGATAACGGTCTTATCATTACAGTTGTTTCTCGCGCGCATTGTGCGAATGGATAATGCCCAATGGTTATTTTTAGATAAGTAGTTCAAAGTATATCAATGTAAAATTATATATGAGATGATCATGCATAGGTAATTGAATGTTGAATTTGTTTATTTAAATCAGTATATCAAAGTATATAAATGCAAGATAATGTATAAGAAATTAATTACAATTGTCACTAAAATAAATGTTTGCAACTTTGTAATAACACTAGTGTAAATACCTAGTCTAAAAACGATAGTCTAAATAAATACTACTTTTGGTTTCAATTTCCCTAAGTCTTCTTAATTCTCTTTTAGGTAGCATTGTCATTGTCTTCATCTTCTGTCCTCTTCTTTTTTATTTGTAGTGTGTCATGTGCAATTTGATTACTGGTGGTAGCATATAAGGTTGTGTCATGCAATGAGATTATGGTGTAGGAAGTTATAGATTTGCTTTGTTGTGTATATATGACTGGATCTTAGTTGTACTATGAACATAATAGATTCGCTCATTGGCTGTCCAGTTCAAAGTTTCTTGGCAAATTTGGTTTCAAACACCTCGTATATTATAGGACATTTAACAGTTGATGCACGCTCAACCGAGGCAGCTAAAAGAAATAGGAAAAATGAAATTCTAAATTGTGACCAGGAGCGCAAGGCCATAAATAAGTTCTGCCTCCGAGCATGTTCAAGAATTAGGCGGCGAAACGTTTCATGAGAGATGTAGTGAACTCTACAGCAAAGCATGAAAAGGCATATACATATCATACAATCATAGAAAGTTTCAGCGACAACATACTAAAGATATTGTGAGCATGGTTGTAGTAGGCGCTAGTCGGGTGCTTGGGTAGCGCCTAGGCGGAATCTAGGCGGGTGCAAAAAAAAAAACAATGACAGACTTGCAGTTTGACAATTTTAATGAGACTATTTTCAACATTCAATCAAATAACACATCTAAATAAATGAAATAATGATAATTCACAAATCATAACAATATAACATCATAGCAATATTAAAAAATAAAAATACACAAATATGAAATACTCAAATACTTCAATCATCCAAAGATTCAAAGTATCAAACTATTAAAAATAACTAATAAATCGGTCAAAATCGAATTAAATCAGCCTAGTTGGCAGAAATCGGCCGATCGATATTTTTCCGCCTAATAGTGAAAACGGAACGGTCTAGGGGTGTCACGCCCCACTTCTAAGACATGACCTGGCCGTATCGTTACATGAAAACCTGTAACAATGCGAAGCCTAACCATACATACCTCTCAAAACCTTCATAACAACACTTGAATACATCATAATTCTACAACCCAAAATGTCAAAATATAAAGAACTAGTTATTCCCAAAAACTCATCAATTCACCACTATTAAATATTTACAATCAAGAGTAATATGTCCAAAATATATCACAAGCACAAAAAACCAAGCGTAATAGGTTACCAAAACTACAAAGGGTCAAAGATATTATCCAACACAAGCAAAGATCCATGATAAGTTTCAATACTAGGACTAAGTCTCCTAGTTTCAAAAGTCACCTTCAAGACCCCACCACTTGTGCTTGTGCTATTCACAACTGTACTCCTTAACTACTCTGAAACATTAGGAAATAAAATTAATGAGCTAATGCCAGTAGGTGATACTCTTCTCAACCCCGGATCAAGTAACCTTAACAAAATACAATAAGCTTTAGAGTAATTAATATATGCAAATTACGAACTTCAAACTATATCGAAGTCATAATATAATTCCATCATACTATACACAGGTTCTCCAAAATAGAAACTTTAGCTTTAGGTACATGGGCATCAATATTACTTCATAACACAATACTTTCAAAAGCTCAAATCATTCTTTAACCTATGACTCATTGACAACCTACAACCACCATTATACCTTGTGGCACAGGCCATTGTCGGTATAATGGTCTAAAAAGACTCGACGATTAGGAATGAGTCAGGCTCGACGATTCAGAATGAATCGGATGAAACGCTCCAACAAATAATTCAAAAGTAAAAACTCGACGATTCGAATTGAGTCAAGCTCGACGATTCGGAATGAGCAATTAAGAACGTTCCAAGCCAAACAAAACAAACAATAAAATGTAGGATGCCTCATGAGTTTGGTCAAACATTCAAAATAATTATTATAATCAAATAGCTCACCGTAGCAAAAATCATTTCCTTAAAATCACATAACAAAGTACCTATGCAAAGGTAATATAAAATTCATATAACTCGTAACTTGACAAAACAAATATGACATCATAAACTAATAATTGTTAAATAAATTACTTGATCCTCTTTTAGAGCAAAACCACTTAGTACAAATCACACATACAATTATAATAAAAACAATCATGTTTGATTATTCATAAAATCCATACTTAGGCATGCCCAATGATATCTTTAATCAAGTTTAATATTTCCAAAAACATATCATAGTAATTCTTCAAACATATACTTAATAATTAATAATAATAACTCATACATCAAATAATAGTGAAATCACACTTTAACAATCGTAAATAGCTTGAGTCATACTATATCAAAAGCCCAAAATATTTTTATAACTCAAACTAACCCTAAAATGAGTATTCAAAGTAGTAGATATTTCAAAATAGGTTAGCAGTTTTGCAAAATAAGGAGAGAAGAGTTAACCACTTACCTAAAACATCCAAATCTTAGCTATTTAGCTCACCCAAATACTCATTGTCAAAATCCCTAATATTTTCAAAACATCAATCTTAAGGCTCCAATGATAAACCCCACTCAAAAAGAGTGAAATATGGAGGTCAAAATTACCTAGAACACTCCAATAACTTGAGACCTAAGCTTGAAGATGATGGAGATCAAAGCTTCAAGATTTTTCCTTTCCTTATCTCTCTAGTCAATCTCCTTACTTTCTTTCAAATGAGGTATTTATCCAAGGCCATGTGATTCCTTAACCTTTAAGGGTAAGGAAGGGTAATTTGGTAATTTTTTCTAATGTCAAATTTAAGAAGCTTTGACTTGTTGACTTCATTTAATAAACATAAGTATATTTATTTTTCTAAAAAAAATGTGTATTACAAGGGGCACTAGGTTGATTTTTACAACACTGATTGTGAGGTTACTTGGGCACACATGCAACTAGTGGGAGGCAGCAAACAATTTTCAGTTTTTAGATTGGTAGCCGCAATGATGGCGATGAGGATGAAGAGGGAGAGAGTAGCGATTTTCTCTGGGTTTGAATGAGAGGTCCATTTCCTGAGCATATCCGAGCATGCATCTTGTGTTTTACCTGACTTGAGCCTAGTCGAGATATGATCCCTTGTGATTAGTGGAAGACACTCTTTGCACTCTAAGATGAAATTCCCGATCAAATTTGATTAGGAAGATCATCCTAAGCACCGAACTTTATTACTAAAGGATTAATAAAACGTTAGCACATCATGATAATGCTGGTGTCAGAAATCTTAGAACACATGGAACTATATGGATTGCTCTCATCGTGACCGGTGAATGGAGGACATGTGATCTACATGCTGGATTCCTTGCATGTGTTTCCTCCAGACTTTTATATAAGTTTGTGATCTACATGCCGGATAATGTTTGTGAGGGTATTTTGGGAGACTAGAAAATAATTGCGCTTGGGAACTTACTGAATATTACATATCATCTTATTTGTCACATCAGTGTGCGTAGAAAACATTTAGGGTCTGTTTGAAACTCCGGAAAATGACTTATGAAAAATATTTTCCGGGTTTTCAGTGTTCGTATACAATAGGAAAATCCAATCAACGAAAAATATTTTATGTTGACCGGGAAAAATGAATGCATTTTGGCGGAAAATGAATTCCGCCAACACTCAAAACATGGTTTTCGGTGGAAACCAATTTTTTTTTTTTAAATTTAAAGTTTGATAGATATTATTCTTTTTAATATTATTATATTCTAAATAAAATATTTAAAATGTTTAATTATACAATTCTACTCATTTTTCAGAAAAATGAACTAAACACACCAAGACAGTTTTTTAGAATGCAACCAAACACGGGAAGGGAAGATGTTTTCTGAAAAATGACTCATTTCCAAACGGATCCTTAACCTATTTTTATAGAAAAAAATGTCAAATATGTCACTAAACTTATCGATTTTGTACAATTGGGTCATTGAACTTAAAAACTGTGCAATCCAACCATCAAACAAGTAAAATATGTGCAATTAGAATATTTTTCTAATTTTTTTTAAAATCTAATTTGAATTAAAAAAACATTTAAATACTGACTCCCAACTAAGTATGATAAAGGAAAATGCTCTTAATACATACATGTAAGTAATATAATCAGATTTATCGAAAAATTTTCAAAAAATGTTTTAATTACACAAATTTTATTTGTTTGATGGTTCAATTACACACTTTTTAAGTTCAATGATACAATTACACAAAAGTAAGAATTTTGGTCTATTTGACATATTTCCTATTTTTATTTATGGAGTAAAAGTAAATTAGTAATACTCCGTAATTCCTAAAAATGTTAAACCCATTTTGACTGACCACAAGCATTCGGTGCCATCTAGACGAACAAAAACCGCCGCACGACGGCGGAAGCTGATGAGGCATAGTTTTACTGAGCTCTGAGGGAAGACGGAAATGGCGGCCTCATTCAGATGGATATTGCAGCTGCACAAGGACGTCCCGAAAGCTGCCAAGCTCTACTCAGAAGGATTGGGCCTCACCGTCAATGTCTGCACTCTTCGTTGGGCCGAGCTCGAATCCGGTCCTCTCAAACTCGCTCTCATGCAATCCCCCAGGTTGCTCTCTATCCACACCTATCTGCCCTAATTCGTTGACCATCTATGAATCCAAATTTTAAATATACAATTTATTACTTTTGTGTGTGTGCGCTCGCGCTTAAATTCACTAGTTTGTTATTCATTGCGTTAAATTATGAACCTGATAGTGTTATATTAAGACGTTTATTATGATTTTTTACTTTTGCTATTTCATTGTGTTATAATTTCATAATTTCAATGATCATATTGTCGATCAAGCATCTTTTTTTTTTTTTTTTTTTTGGTTTAATTTGCTGAGATATACTTTCAAAAGAGTAATTTAAAAAAAATAAAAAATTTTGAGATACAAGACATTTCATCTGTTATGAACTTGAACTTAGGCATCTATGCTCATATTATGTTATTTTGAATTTAATTCTATATGCTTTGATGATGTTCAGTTGTGTGGTTTTATGATCCTCATTCAGGAAATGACTTAGAACCTATAAATTTTTTTTTTTAAAAAAATATTTGACAGTGAGTGCTCATTAGTATATACTTGCCAATTGTTATTCATTTGTGCTTATAGAGATCAGCACTCTAATATTTGTTTTCTACAGCAATCATGTTGAGCAGAAGGGATATTCGTCACTCCTATCCTTTACTGTATCTGACATAAACAATACCGTGACAAAGCTGTTAGCATTAGGCGCAGAGTTGGATGGTCCCATCAGATATGAGATTCATGGGAAGGTACTGTCAGCTGCTCACTGACTATGTTCTGGTTGTTGGCCTTGAGCCCTTGAAATATATATTTTTCTTTTTCTGAAAGATTGTTTCTTTGCTTCCATTCATGTGATGATCTCCATGAATGCCAATGCATTTTTCTGGCTCTATTAGGTTGCTGCAGTGAAGTGTGTTGATGGCCACATGGTAGGTCTTTATGAGCCTGTCTGAGGTTGCCAAATAAGAGCATATAGCATGTGGTTAGTAGCAACACAAGGAGAAAACTGATTATGGCATTTTGGATAAAGTACTGGTCTGATAAAAATAAAATGTAGTTTTAGCTTTTACATCTTATATTTTCTTCAATGTGACAGCACCTGAAGACAACACGGGGAGTATTAGATGTTTGAAAACATCTGAGATTTTCTTTGGAAGCTATCTCATTTGAATCATGTTGTTAGGGATTAGTACAATTTTGTGTTGGGGTACTGTGATTGAATCATTGTTAATTTGTTATTACTCACTGCAGAGCATTAGTAGATTATTGTTAGTGTTATTATTATTATTGATGTTATCATTATCATACAAGAATGATGGCGATTTTAGCATTTAAGTTTTCTGTAATTTATTTAAATTATTTTGAAAATTATTGCCAAAAGACAAAAACAAAGAAAAGAGAGTATTTGAACCAGTGACCAGACATTATGCCACAATTATGAATGAACACATGAGAGTATATAAATCACCAGGCACAAGCCACAACAATGACAAATATAAATTTTTTAGGTGTTGCATTTTGAAAATATTATTGTTTTTAATTTTTATTTTCATTTTAAAGAATTTTAACCATTAGTTTTATACATGCACTTTTTCTAAATTTAAGGTAAATGGTAGTGAAACTAAAATTTGTGTCCTCTTTCCCTATCTCTTATTGATGAGATGAGAGTTGAGACTGGAATCTTATGTATCTTGTTTTAGTCTCTATATCTCTGTCTTCTCTGATTAGTTTCGTGGCAGCTTAGCAACAATTAGTTGTTCTACTCATCATTAGCAGTAAGAACTAGGTTTTTGTGAGAGGATACTATCAAGGATAGGAATTAGACATGTTCTACCTGAGAGTGGCAGCAATGGGGTACTGCCATACATGTAGCCACCACCCTGATTTCACTTTTGTCTTCAATGATAGCGACTTTTATAACCACCTCATGTGGATTGAGAGTTTTGCCGATTCAGCAGACCAGCTTTATGATTCCTAAGGCTGTCAGAGCCTTGCTGATTAGGCTTAACATTGCAAGCACTGGAATGAGGATACCAAGAGCATAAATGGTTTGTCTCGTATTTCTCCATCTCCTCTGTATGTGTGAAAGTATGTCTAGGCTTCTTCTTTTTATTTATTTTTTCTTTATTTTATTTTATTTTAACATACAAGTAATTGGAAAACCTATTCTTTGTGCATTTCTTTCTTCATGTAAAAATGAAAAAATTTAACTGCTGAAAAAATAAGTGACAAACAAATACTAATGGAAATGCAAATATAACAATGACTGAAACTGACTCATAACATATTGAGTGCTTTACCTTGGATATCGGACATGGGGAGGAAAAAAGAAGAGGGAGAGAAATGAAGAGTAAATATTGATTTTTTAAGCTTATTTTTATACAGTATTAAAAATAAAATAGAAAACTCTAAATTCTTCACATTAGTAGAAGGAAATGGAATTCAATAATTTCTGAGTCTGGATACCTGCCAACAATTGTTATCAGTAGCCATATGTTATAACTTTACACACTGTACAATTATGTATAAATCATCAAGTCCATCTAACTACAGGTGAGCTCAAGAAAGTCATTGACAAGTTTTGGGCCTGAATATAACTTGGTCATTTTCAACAGAATTATACTGGAAAGAATTTTTGCACTGGAACAAGAATACAACTCCTAAGTGTTTGGTTCAAGGGATATTTTAAGGTAATATTACATTTCTGGGAATCTCACATAAACAGAGTGCGAGGGGAATGTGATTCACATGAAAGCTACCAAAAATGAACTAAAAACAAAGTTTGGGAATCTCACATTCCCTTGAGGCAAACACCCCCAAGAGTTATGTATCTCTTTCAGTCTTTCATTTTCACTCTTCTGTTTTGTTGAGTCCTGCTAGTCACAATTGTTGTAATAGAATTTTGATGGAGATGTCAGTCAAAGACTTTCTGATGAATAGTAGTATGTCTGTGCTGGTCTTCATTTTTTGAAGTTCCAGGTACTGGTGTGTATGACATCATGCTCATTCATGCCCTTTGGTTTCATACTGGGGTTTCCTACTTACGAATTAGTATTGATACAATGAGGTTTTGTTCTGTAACATAATGCATCTGTTTGAATTATAGGGTTCATATTGATTTTGCATTTCTGCTTTATATCTCATTGTGCTGTCAATGTTCATTGTCAATTGCATTTTGGTTGTATGTTTGGACTTTAGTTGCATTTTTAACAGACCATCATGGTCCTGATACATTTGCTGCAAATGTTGTTCATATTGGTTAGAGCCTTATAGAATTTCTGTTGCTAGAGTTTTGTGATTCTATGCCAGTAAAGATATTCCCTTTATTTTGCTTATAGAATTTCACACACTGTAAATTTGTAACATGGATCAACAAGGTTTGTGGATGCAGGAAAAAGGTTTTGCGCCATTATTATATCTATAATGGTGGAAAGGCGGTTGGAAATCAGAACTTGTTTGGCATAGCATGGATTTCTTTCATGAGGGCAAGTGGACAACCACACTTCATCAATGGCACACTCCATCTTAGTGCAAAGCTTTCAGTTAAGCACTAACAGTTCATTCATTACTTTCAAAAAATTGTTATCCTGTTTTCTTCTTTCCTAAGTTACAATCTTGTTTCCATGGCCTGAGGATAGCAAGTAAAAGGGAAACTAAGGTAACAAGCACTAGCACATCTAGTTTAGAGTTGTAAACGTTGTGGCTATGTTTCTTCAATCTTATATTTTCCATTTCTTCAGTTTTTAAGAAATATCCATTCTCTGTTTTCTGTTTTCCTAATGTACAAGTAAACTTCTCTATTTTCCTTTCTTTAGTTTTCATTTCTCCAAGAAATGAAAAATTGCTCCGAATTGTAAATGCACCCTGTATATCTAGAGCTCTTTTTGTCGGACTAGAGAATGGTATGGAATGATGCAAATCAAGTTTGTGTAAGTTGGAAAATTTTGATTTGGTGAATTTGTTGGAATGCATTTTGTGTAGGCAAGTTGTACTAATAGGTTTGTACTTGAGCAATGTTAATAATAGGTTTGTGGAAAAATGAAATTCGGTCCTTGAGTAATAAATCAACTATAGATTCAGCCTCAATTATTATCTTTTTTGTTTATTTCGTCTCTTAGTTATTTTTAAAGTTGTAGTTTTGTTCTTTTTTTGTTAATTGGAGAGGAAAGATGTAATTAAATATTCATGTTTGTCATCCCAATAGTAGATTTTCAATAGTTTTTGCAGGCTTGGGTGTCCATGTGGAGGAAAGAGAGTGAGGAGAGAGAAGATTTTGGGCTCTCCTGCAAGCATTTAGTTTTTAGCAGTGAAGTGGACGCCACCACAGCGCAACAACAGTGCCATTGAAAACGCATGAGGCGCAAATCTCTACATTTAAAAAAAAAAATTGTGTGTGTGTGTTTTTTTTTTCAGTTTTTTTTTTTTTGTTTTTTTTTGTTTTTGTTTTTTTTTGTTTTGTTTTTGTTTTTGTTTGTTTTTGTTTTTTTTTGTTGTTTGTTTTGTTTTTTCTTCTCTCTCATTTTCTCTCTCCTAATCACACATGCAAAAACTCATTAAAAATTACAACTATTGGGAATGCTCTTACTTTTATTATTTAAATGTTTTTTTAATTATTATTATTATTTTTTAAAATTTAAATCTAACAGAATCTCAATAAAAACTCAAAATGGTACTTTAAGAATAATTAATATGATAATAATGGAGGGAATGAATCTATATTTCGGATATAACTTAAACGACTACATATATCATTTTTCCTAAGTTTGTATTCCTAAGATTTGGTGATCTCCTTGGTGTTTATATGGTTGCCAAGTGGGATTTTAGACAACTACATGTACCATTTTTCTTAAGTTTGTATTCCTAAGATTTGGTGATCTAGTTGGTGTTTATATGGTTGCCAAGTGGGATTTTAGGAATTTGGTTCTTCTAAGGATACTGGATACGTGATGTGGTTGAATTACTTGAGAATCTTTCAATTCCAACTTTTTCCCTTGCTTGTTTTGACATTTTTGCTTTTGAAATGGAACTTTGGTTGTAAGCATATATTCTTTATCTAACCCTGCAACTAACACCATTAAAATAATAATAAAAATCTAAATAAGAGAAAAGTAAAAGTATATCATTTTTCCTATTTAACGTGATAATAGATAATTAATTTTTTTTGAATAATTTTTTTTTTTTTTTAACATGGAGTGGAGTTGATTAACTTATAAGTAACTAATAAATAAAAAAAGTTTTATTGTCATATGAAATTGTGGGGATTAACATGATTCATAAGTCACCCAAATTGGGTATTTATAGTATTTGAATTAATATTCAAAAATTATTATATTGTTAAACTGAAATCATTATAACTAATCGTAAAGTAATACTAAATTTAACAATCTTTTAAATTTGATAATGTCAAACTATATTTTGAACATAAATTGTTATTATATTATGAGCATTAATCATACGTTACCATTATTTTGAACATAATTTATTAATTACTATAATTTCAGTTAGTTTAAGATATTTTGAGCACAAGTCATTTTTTTTAAAAACATAAATCATTATCATTATTTTAAATATAACTCATGCATAAAAAATTAAATTACTACATATAACATATATGGGTCACACTTATGTGAGACCGCCTCACGGATCAAGTCGTGTTGGGTCGAAGCAACATGCAAATGTCATACTTATATGTGCAAATGTCATACTTATATGTTCAAATATAATATCATATTTTCCGTAATAAGTGTTGACAAGTGCCCCTTACTTATAAGAAAAAATATAATACTTTTAAATCGAAATGTAAAAATATTGTATTTTTCCTTAAGGGGTGTGTTTGGTAGCCCGGAAAATAATTTTTGGAAATCATTTTCCGGGCTTTTGGTGTTTGGTAGTGTCTGGAAAATGCAGTCAACGGAAAACAATTTTCGTTGACCAATGAAAATGAAGTCATTTTTCTGGAAAATGACTTCCGGATTTTTTTTTTCGGACTTGGCTTCAACAATTTTTTTGGGGTTACTTTTTAAAAGAAATATTATTATTTTATATATTATTATTATTATTATTTTATATTTTAAAAAATAATGAAAATGTAAAATTATACAATTTAATTTATTTTCCAAAAAATGAACCAAACACACAAGGACAGTTTTCTAGAATGCAACCAAACACCGGAAATGAAACTGTTTTCCGAAAAATGACTCATTTTTCCGAAAAACATTTTCTAGAAGTCATTTTCCTGCTTTCCAAAAACACCCTAAAAGTATTGCATTTACCCTTATAAGTAACAAAAATTTTATATCTAATTAGTATTACATTTGAGCATATTAGTATGACATTTGTGCGTATAAGTATTATATTACATTTTTATCTTGGCATGACCTGACCTGACTCGTCTCACGGTGAGACGGCCTCACACAAATTTTTGCCAACATATATTATTATTTAATCCTAAAACAAAAGTTTTTTCCAAGATGGGCGAGAAGAGTTTTATTTTATCTTCCTAAGATGAGTAGAAAATGACTTCTATTTTTTCCTAAGATGATTAGGAAAAGACTTTTTATTTTTATGTATATATATATAGATTATAGATTATAGACAAAACAATTTTAGGGCATAAACAAAATACACCTTATTCCTTTTAAAAGCATCCAAAACCTCCGAAACGAAAACCAGAGTTGTTGGGTTAGGGTTTCCAATCTCGAGTCAGCATGCCGAAGAACAAGGGTAAGGGAGGTAAGAACAGGAAGAGAGGGAAGAACGAAGCCGATGATGAGAAGAGAGAGCTCGTCTTCAAGGAGGACGGCCAGGAGTACGCTCAGGTCCTCCGCATGCTCGGCAACGGCCGCTGTGAGGCCATGTGCATCGACGGCACCAAGCGTCTCTGCCACATCCGCGGCAAGATGCACAAGAAGGTCTGGATCGCCGCCGGCGATATCATCCTCGTCGGCCTCCGTGACTATCAGGCAAGATCAATTTCCGATGAAAATTTCTCCTAATATTACAATCTCACCCCGTCCTCTTTTCCCCAAACGAGTTTTCTTTATTTATTTTAATATTTTTTTCCTTACTATACAATATACATGTTAAGTGAGCTGAAGGTTTGGAGTATTAGGGAGATTTGAAGAAAAATCTCTTTTTCGATGCTATTATGCTGGGATACTTATATTCAATTCTATTAGGGTTCATGAATTTTTGTTAGTCTTATATTGAATTGTATCTAGGGGAAATTGGTTCATGATTCCTCCAGTATCTGATTTGATTCAGATGACCTTGTTTCATTAGTCTTATATTGAATTAACTATGTTGGGCATGTTGTGGTGTTTATCTTCTAACTTTGTTTTTATCTGACGACAGGATGATAAGGCTGATGTAATTCTGAAATATATGCCGGACGAGGCCAGATTGTTGAAGGCGTATGGAGAGTTGCCTGAGAACACTAGGCTCAATGAGGGTATTGCTGGTGGTTTGGATGAAGAGGATGAGGGTGCTGCTGATGATTACCTGGAGTTTGAGGACGAGGATATTGATAAGATTTAAAAAGCTGAAAATTCTCAAGTATTTTTATTTGTCTTTGAGTTATATTTCTGTGGAGTTTGGTTTCAATATACATAGAACTGGGATAATTAATTTGTAATGTTTTAAATGATATGATGACGCCTTGTGCATTGAATTTCAAGTATGAAGTTAAGCTTTTGATAAAATGGATGGAATAAAAACTGAGTTACCTTTATAAGCTATCTATCTATGTGGTTGACATGGAAAACTGTATGCGTGTTCGTGATTGTCTTCTGTGCAATTTGTGGACTGGTAATTCTTGGATGTGCCCTTTTCTGCTTTCTTCAAGATGATTTTAGGAACAAGTTCATAAAGTACACTTGCTGTGCTTAGTGAATTCGTTCTATCTTTTAGCTGCTTAGATGTGAAATCAAGAATTTGGTGTTTTGTTGTATGTATGATTTAGAATGCGTATTTATGATCTTGTTATTTCTGTAGTCTATCCTCTTCACCTCATTTAAGGAGGCTGCTTAGATGTGAAATCAAGAATTTGGTGTTTCGTAGTATGTATTTTTCAGAACACAGATTTATGATCTTGTTAAAGGAGGTGAGTAGGCCATTAAGTCTTGTTCTGCAATGGCATATTTTTGGCTTTTGATGTTTATTTTTTTTGGGCGATGAGGGAAACCTGCAGCCACTACCCGAGGGTATGCGCCGGGTAAACCCGGCATTGTGACCCTAGCCAGCAAAGGATCACAACTCCACAAGGAGGTAAACTAGCCTATGTTGCTCATAGTTGATTGGCTCAAACCAAGAAGGCCAATAGGTTGCTCCAAGGGAGTTGAACTTGAAACTTTGATGTTTATTTGATATTTGAGGCACATGCATGTTTTGTTTGTTGGTCTTCTCTACAGCTTATCAAGCAATATAAGTAGTTGTAATAAATAGTTTTCCTAGTAGAGTATTCAGAGTCAGCTCAATATTTTTCTTGTTTGCTAAAACGTATCAATCATAGTTTGTTATGTGGGTGTTAAGTCTTAAATCTGTGTCTGCTTATGTAAAAAGCTTAGTTTTTGGATATGATGAGGGAATTGTTAATGTCCATAGAGACAACATATGATACAGGAGGCATGTTGCTTACCTAAGACTATTAATTGCTTTGTGCCTGTGTCTATGGTTTTTATTTTGCAAGGTTACGTTATATTAACAGAAATTAGTTGTCTGCATCTGAAACCGGGATGCTGATGAATTGAAGCAATGCCATTGTTGTTAGATGAGGATAAGCTAATTAGGAAAACTATGAAATTCATGTTTTGTTTGCCAAATGATAGTGTTTTTAACCTCCAAGCATTTGGTCCTTCAAGTTTCAAACCTGCTAGAATGTCTGAATGTCATATGACCTAATTCATTCATCCTATGAAAGCCTGAACAGATCTATTGCATTTCATGAAGCTCAGGGTAGTAACGACTAAAAGAGCAGGGAAGAAAAACAGTCTATAACTAACTTGCATTCATATATATTCTAGTGAGACATCTTCTAGATTAATTTTTATATATGTGTAAATGTGTGTGTGTGTGTATATATATATATATAATCAAATGATACAACATCTTGTGAAATTGTGAGATATAACATGAATGCAAACAATCAAGTACTACATGAATGCACAGAGTAATATGCATGGGTTTACTTAGTCTTACAAGTGAAGATAATCATTGAGGGATCGGATCAGATCCTCTCAAGATGCCCACTCAACTTTAATGTACGAAGACAAAGATGAACCATGTACGAAGACAAAGATGAACCCTAAATAAAGAATGTTGAATATCAAAATCAAATTCAATACAATTAAATACATAATCAAATTTAATATTATTGCCTTACGAATACCAAAGTGTACATATATACATACATGGACATTTACACATACTACATTGTCACCATTTACAAACTTATTTAATAATATGAATGTAAGGAATGTGAGATATTTTTGTGTAGTTTTCACCATTTGGATCTAAAGAAAGCATCAATGTATCATTCAATTGGCAGAATGTAACTGTGTTGAGTTTAGACAAATGTTCAATACCAAAAGGTACATGTCCAAGCAATTCGCAAGTACACAAGCTGAGCCTTTCAAGAAGGGGCATTGCATCTTCCTCCACTATTATCCATTTCAGTGCCCAGAAGTAATCAATACGCAAAAACTTTAGCTTTGGGAACTTTCCAGCCTTAAAACACAACCCTTCCACGTTATAAGACTTGGAAAGAAAAAGCTGTGCTAGCATGGGCAAATCTTGGAGAAGTGGTAGTGGATCTTCAAGAAGCCAACTATTAACCAACTCTAGTTTAGTTAGGCTTACAAGTGAAGATAACCATCGAGGGATCCTCTTTAGACGCCCACTCAATTTTAATCTACTATTTCTACGTAATGTTGATTTGGTAACCACTTGATTACAAATTTGACTCAAAATTATTTTGCGGGATGAAATTTTTTATTATATACTTAGATAATAAAATTAAAGATGAAATTATAAACAATTCTAATATTTGAAAGTGTAAATTTATTTGATTATAAGATTAGTGTAAAAGTATTATTCAATTAATTGAATAATATATGACTCGTTTGTCTGCAATTATCTTTAAAAAATCGATATGTAAGTATCTTTAAAAATCGAAAGCTAAGAAATGTTCCTAAATCCATTTGAGTTTGAGGAACACAATGTTAAGAAATGTTCCTAAATTCATAGGACGTCTTCAAAACTTAGAGATACTTGACCTGAAACGGATTGCCGTGAAAAGTTTACCAGTTGAGGTTGAAAGACTTCATAAACTCCAACATCTCATTGGGGCTATTATTGGGGCAATGGTTTTAATGCTCCTTTTAAGATTGGGGGATTGTTGTCTTTACAAAAGTTGCATTATATACAAGCAAATGAAACTAATGGCAACAGAGTGGTGTCTGAGATAGGGAATCTAACACAACTAAAAAAACTTGAAGTTATAGATTTGAGACAAGAAAATGGAAAAGAATTATGTTCATCCATTGAAAAGTTGAAAACCCTTATCTCTTTTAAGGCTTGACATGAGGCGTCTGGACCAAATGGGACCCTTGATATCCAACATTCTTTATCTACAGTTCCTCTTTGTCTTTGGACATTAAAATTGGATAAGCGTTTAGAGAGTATCCCTCAATGGTTATCTTCACTTGTAAGCCTAACTAAACTAAAGTTGTGGAATAGTTGTGTTCTTGAAGATTCACTACCGTTTCTCCAAGATCTGCCCATGTTAGTACATCTTCTACTTTTTAAGTCTTATGAAGGGGAATGTTTGTGTTTCAAGGCTGGAAAGTTCCCAAAGCTCAAGTTTTTGGTTATTAGTTGCTTCACGGCACTGAAATGGATAATGGTGGAGGAAGGTGCAATGCCCCTTCTTGAAGAGCTCTGCGTATGGTTGCCACTTGCTTGAACAGGTACCTGATATTGAACATTTGTCTAAACTCAACTCAATTAAATTCAGCGTTTTGAACAATAAATTGATGCTTACTTTAGATCCAAATGGTGAAAACTACACAAAAATATCTCATATTCCTCACATTAAAATTATTAAATAAATTTGTGGATGCAGTTTCTTGATGGTATATATTGAAGCGTAGATCACAAAGTCATTAACACTCATGATGAACAGCTAGCTAGCTAGGTTGCCAAACTAAGGACAATACGTGATAATTGACGCCTCCACTAGGGATCAAACCTGTGACCTCTTACTTAGGAGAGTCAAAGGTATGCCGCTTGACCACAATGCCAACTTCAAACTTGGAATCAACGCATCAAAGCATTCAATTTTTTTTTTTTTCACAATTGGTATTAATATTTGTGAACTCAATCTATATATTGTGGGTTTGAAGCTAATATATAAGGTGACTGCCAAGGACCTTGTAGTCCAGTGGCATTAAACTCTTTCCTTTATACGGGAGGTGGTGGGTTCGAGCCTCAGTGTAGACAAGTAATTGTTATGTTTAAAAGTGTTTGGTAAAATTAGCTTTTTTGACAAGCTGATAAATGTAAAAAATCTAAAAATGACATCTTCATAAAATTTAAATTAGTTTGTTTACATATTAAAATTTAACATTTTGAAATAAAACTATTAGCAAGTCATGATCTAGCATCCCATAATGAAGTAGCAATATTGTTGCGAATCTCCTTCATCTTAATAGAGGTCTGACTTAAATTTTCGTTGATGGCGATATTACTACTTGAATCTTGAAGTTCATCGGGCGGTATGTTATCTGGATGTTGCTCAAGCACATTAAACATCATGTCATCTTGTGAATTCTTTCGAATATAATTATGTAGTGCAAATGTGGCCATAGCTAATTGAGGATCCATAGTGGGTGCAACACAACCTTCACCATTTGCATAGCTATCTTCAAATAACTTAGACCACAAATCGTCCATCCATATTATCATTTGTTGAAGTCATATTGCTAAGTTAGAAATAACAATAATAATAATTTAGTTTAATGAGGCTAAACACATCAAACAATCCAAATAATACAATTTAAACAAGCATAGTAGTTGAATACTTGAATAGAAATAAAAAAATAATAAATAAAAACTAAAAAAATAAAAAATACAAATCCCACGTAATAAATACAAGCAAAATTTTTTATTACTAACTAAAAACAAAACCTCTAAATTTTTTTCTCTCGCTAGGGTTTCGCGAGTCTCTCTCTCGCTAGGTTTTTCGCGAGTTTTCTGGTCTTCTGTCCGTCGGTTTTTTTACTGTTCTTGTTTCTGTTTTTCTGCATGGCGTCCCACGATTACGAATGGTCGTTGGCTAACCTTACTCTTGCTGATCTTGATGATGAGGAAGGGGTACAGCATCTGGGGCAAGTACCTGTCGACCGATCCGCTGCTGAAGTCGAGTTCTACATTGCTGGCCGCTTGGTCTCGAGCAAGCCAGCGAAGTTTGCTTTTCTGAAGGATACTATGGCGACGGTTTGGAGGCCGATGAAGGGTATGAACGCTAAGGAACTTCAACCAAACCTCTATCTGTTTCGATTCTTCCATGAGAAGGATGTTTTACGTGTTATGGACGACGGTCCATGGTCTTTCGAGCAGAGCCTGCTGGTTTTGAAGCCTGTTATTCCGCCGGAGGATCCTGAATCGGTTATTCTCAATATCACCGATTTTTGGGTCCAGATTCATAGCCTCCCGGTGGGGTTTAGGTCTGAAGCTGTTCTAAGTGCTATGGGTAATTTCATTGGTTCGCTGGTAAAATCTGATGAGCGAAACTTTGATGGATCCATGCGATCCTTTTTCCGTATTCGAGTCGCAATTGATGTTAATAGGCCTTTACGGAAGGGTATGCGCCTGAAGGTTGATAATGGTGGTTGGGTTACAGTGGATTTCAAGTATGAGCGGTTGCCTACTTTTTGCTTCCTATGTGGAATTCTTGGTCATGGTGAAAAGTTTTGCCCCAAGTCCCTAGAGACTACAGACACGGTGACAAAACCTTTTGGGCCGGGATTGAGGGCAGGTGTGAGACGTTCTACTCCGACTGCTGGGCAAAGGTGGTTTGCGCCTGAGACTACCGCCGAGCGTAGCACGTGGAAAGGCCCAGATGAATTTGGTACGGGGAGTGTCGGGAATGAACAACTTCCTGTGGGTTTGGGGGAGCCTTCGGCAATTGTTATAGCAAGACAGGTTCCTATACCTAATAAAACCAGTGAAGACGGGGCTGAGTTGGTGAATTGTGACCATACAGATACTAACGATATGGATGATGCCATTACCGTGATTGATCAAAAACGTAAACGCATGGACACAGGGAGCCCTAGTTTGACTGTTGATATGCAGGTTGATGGAAATTCCAATGATCTTTCAAAAAACTTGTTGGTGGCGGGTCCTGGTGTGTCCCAGGCCCGCCAATCATTATGAGTACTCTATGCTGGAACTGTCGTGGTCTTGGCAACCCACGCACAGTTCAAGAGATCTTGGCTATGGATGCCAAGTTGAAGCCAATGTTTTTGTTCTTAATGGAAACTAAAGTGAGACGTGAGCACGCCGATCGTTTGAAAGTTCGTTTACAGTATGATGGTTTGATGTTTGTTGATGGGGGTGGCCTGAGTGGTGGGTTGGCTTTCTTTTGGCGCGAACGCAATTCAGTGAAGTTATTGTCTTTTTCAAAGAATCATATTGATGTTGAGGTTGTGCTTCCGAGGGCTGAACCATGGAGACTAACTTGCTTCTATGGTTTTCCTGAAAGGAGTAGGCGTCAACTGTCATGGGACTTACTTCGAGCTTTGCGAAGTAACTCTTCGCTACCATGGATCGTCGCGGGTGATTTTAATGATTTAGCATCGCCTACTGAGAAACGGGGATCGCATCCTCACCCTCAAGCTTTGTTTGAGGGCTTTAACCAGGCGTTGGATGATTGTGGACTCCTTGACATTGGGATGAAGGGTCGTCCTTACACTTGGGAAAGAGGAAGGGGGTCAGTTGATTGGGTTGAGGAACGGCTAGATAGAGCGGTGGCTGGAGCTGATTGGTGTTTACTACATCCACATACCACTGTTCATAATGTGAACACCTTCACCTCTGATCATTCTGCTATTTTCATTGACGTTGAGAAGCCTCGGGTTAGAAAGCAAAGGAGGCGATTCATGTTCGAGAATGCTTGGATCAAGGATAATGGGTGCAAGGAAGTTGTATGTCAGGTTTGGAACCAGACAATGGGTGAACCATTACCTTTTAGACTGAAATGTTGTAGTGAGAAGTTGAAACAATGGGGTGGTGATTTCAGTCAACAACTTAATGCTCAGATTGTTGCTTTGCAGACTCGGTTGAATTTCCTACGGGCCAAACGTGATCACAATTCTTTAAGAGAAGTGCGCCAATTGGATGTTGAGTTGAATGGTAAACTGGAGCAGCAAAATACTTATTGGCGCCAACGAGCCAAACAGTTTTGGTTGAGTTCGGGCGACCGTAATACAAAGTTCTATCACTCCTATGCTACAGGTCGGAGGAAAAAAAACTTATTAAAACGTCTGAAGGATGCAAATGGTATGTGGGTTGAGCAGGAAGGTTTACCGGACTTGGCGGCGAATTACTTTTCACATATATTTAATTCGAATGGTTCCCGCATGGGGAACGAATTAAACGGTATACCGAGTAGGATTACTGCAGAGGATAATCGTTATCTTCTAGGCAGCTTTACGTCCGAGGAGGTGAGAGACGCGATCTTTAGTATGGCCCCGGATAAATCCCCAGGTCCAGATGGGTTCAACCCCGGGTTCTATCAACATTTTTGGACTGAGATAGGAGCTGACGTTTCTCAATTTGTTCGGGACTGCATCCAACAATGTCGTATGCCAGAGGGAATGAATGATGCTAACATCACATTAGTTCCCAAGAAGGCTATTCCGGAAGGTATGGGCGATCTCCGGCCCATTGCTTTGTGCAATGTGGCGTATAAAATCATTGCTAAAATGCTTGCCAACCGGTTGAAGAGTGTTATTGGCAGAATAGTCTCTGAAACTCAAAGTGCCTTTATTCCAGGGAGGCTTATCACAGATAATGTTCTGGTTGCTTCAGAGGTCCTTCACTTCTTAAAGCGTAAACAGCGGGGCAGCTGTGGTTGGGGAGCTTTGAAGCTTGATATGGCAAAAGCCTATGACCGAATGGAATGGGGCTATTTGCGAAAAATGATGGTTCTTATGGGTTTTGCGGATGGCTGGATTGATTTGATCATGATGTGTGTTACCACGGTTCGCTATCGGGTGTTGGTGAATGGCGATGTGTCCGATTTGATTATTCCTACGAGAGGTCTCAGGCAAGGGGACCCCCTGTCCCCTTATCTTTTCATTCTGTGTGCGGAAGGTTTTTCACATCTTCTTACCTGCTGTGTTCAGAATAAGACCCTTTCGGCATGTACAGTGGCGCGGGGTGCCCCAGGAATATCACACCTGTTCTTCGCGGACGATAGTCTGGTTTTTTTCAAAGCCACGATTGGGGAGGCTCAAGCTATTAAACGTTGTTTGCTGAAATATGAGGAGTTATCGGGTCAGTCTGTTAACTTGAATAAATCATGCATGGTATTCAGCAGGAATGTGGGGCATCAGGAAGCTCTTGCAGTTACCTCTGAGTTGGGAGTTGTGTGTGTTGATTCCTTTGGGAAGTATTTAGGCCTGCCTATGGGGATAGGAAAGAATAAAAATGAAGTATTTCATTTTATTGAGTCTAAGCTTAAGCAAAGGGTGGGTGGTTGGAACAAACGGATCCTTTCTAGAGCTGGAAAGGAGATCTTACTGAAGACTGTTGCACAGGCTCTGCCCACGTATACCATGAGCACTTATTATCTCCCTACTACATTTTGCTCAACATTGGAGAGGATTATGAACAAATTTTGGTGGGAGTCTAAGCCGGCGGGAGGAGGCGGCATGCACTGGTTATCATGGTCTAGAATGTGTGTTCCGAAAAGTTGTGGTGGTATTGGCTTCAAACGTCTTCATGAATTTAATGTAGCACTCCTGGCCAAACAAGGTTGGAGGTTTTTAAATCACCCTGGTTCCCTAGCTGCTCGGTTATACAAAGCTAGATATTTCCGTGACTGTTCGTTTTTGCAAGCTAAACTTGGTGCTAATCCGAGTTATGTATGGCGATCGATCCTTGCTGCACAAAATCTTTTACAAAGGGGTTGTTACCGCAGAATTGGCGATGGAAATACAACTAGTATATGGGATGATCCCTGGTTGCCTGATAAGGAATCCCCTTTTCTTGCTACACCTCGGTCAGCCCAACATGGTTCTGCGACGGTCTCGGCATTAATCGATCCTGTAACTACAGATTGGGATGTGCCACTGCTTAAGGAGTTGTTATGTGACAGGGATGTTGCTCTTATCCTGAAAATCCCCATATCCCCGTCGTTTAGCGACCAGTGGTGTTGGAGAGGTGATGTCCGGGGAATTTATACGGTGAAGCATGGTTATAGAATGCTGATGGAGAATGCGGTTAATGTCCCTGCGCAGTTCACTGCATGGCGATTATTGTGGAAGCTCAAACTTCCGCCGACAGTTCTCAATTTCATTTGGAGATGTGCCCGTGACATTCTCCCCACAAGTACGAATTTAGTTGGTCGTGGTGTTAACATTGCTCCCTTATGTCCATTATGCCACTCATATCAGGAAACACCATTACATCTTTTCAAGTATTGCTCTCACACATGCAGGTTTTGGGACAATATTTCTGATCTCCCTCAGGTACAGCCAACTGATGATTTTGCTGCATGGCTTTCAAAGGTGGTTGAAGGAAGAAACGATGAAGTCATCCGCGCGTGCATGGCGTTGTGCTGGTCTATATGGAAAGGTCGTAATGATATGTTGTGGAACAATAAACCTTGGACACCTAGTGAAGTGGGGCGGCGGGCGACTGTTATGGCTGAGGAATGGAATGCTCTGTCTACTGCCCCAGGTAATCCATTTATTACTGGTTCAGAACTTGCGGATGACCCTGGAATTGATGATAGAGTATCTATTCATGTAGATACCGCTGTCTATCCAAATAAAGATGAGGGTTTTGTTTCTGCTGTTGTGCATGGGAGTGATGGAGGGTTCCTGGCTGCTCGAAATTGCTCAGTGAGGAGTCTTCGGGACCCTATTCTTGCTGAGGCAATGGCGGTTAAAGAGGCCCTCTCTTGGGCGAAGGATCGTGGTTGGCATAAGGTGGTGTTGTACTCAGATTGTCAGCTTGTTTGCAACCTATTGGAGAGCTCTTTGCCTAACAATTCATATGTTGGTTGCATTGTTCGTGACTGTGTTTCTCTGAAACGTTTCTTCGATGATGTTTCGTTTCATTTTATTTCTAGATCAGCGAATACGTTAGCTCATGTGCTAGCAAGAGCTACGGCTTCTCAGTCTGGTCCTCGTATTTGGCTTTCTTCTTTCCCTGATTGTATTCAGCATTTGCTTTTGAGTAATTAATATACTTGTGGCTTTGGTTTTCAAAAAAAAAATACAAGCAAAAAAAACAAGTTTGAATTGATATTGGATAGCAAGCAAGGGAAAAAATAATAATCTATTTAATACATGCAAAAAAAACAAGTTTGTTTCTTTCTTTTGAAGTTTGAATAATGTGAGATTGGATAATACATGCTTAAGGAATAAAAGATGAAGTTTGAATTTGATATACATGCGTACATACCTATGGTGGCGATGCTTCTTGCGAATGAAAGATGAAGGGGACTGCCGTGAATCTTACAGAGGAGAGGAGATAAAGGGTTTTAATTGGAAATGGTAAAGGATGTCATTTATTTAAAATAATAAGGTTAAATGTGGGAAAAAGTTAGGAAGCTATTAGCTTATTTTTAAGGTAGCGTTCCAAAATAAGCTCTTATTTTAAGCTAAGAGCTTATTTTGGAAACATTACCAAACAGAGCTTATAGCTTTTTAGTAGCTTAAAATAAGCTATAAGCTCCTAAATAAGCTCTGCCAAACAGACTCTGAGAAGAGTAGTTATGAACAGATACTACATTGTAATATTGTAATAGAGTCAGTAGTATTAAAAAAAAATATAAGGTGACTAAATCTGTACTGTTGAGTTTAGATTGCCATGCTGCTATGTCTTTCTTTCATAACTCAATGCATCAAGCTAAGTTTCCAACGTACAATTCAACTTGATCTATCGTGTTGTTGGCTTGACATATTTCAACATTCTATTATTCCAACTCAATCTATTGAGCATTTGAGCTATAACTTAATGGATTGTGTTATATGAAAACATCTTTAATTTAAGAACTTCAACTCCATCTAAATCTAAATTTTTCTTCTTAAATTGCGTGAAATTATTTCATACTCTTCAATTCCAAATAATGATGATATATAATTTTAGTAAACATGCATTTTTTTTTAAAACTTAACTGATTAAATGAAATATTTTACTCTAATTTTAAAAACCTTAAAATTTGTAAATTCATAATTTCACACCACAAAATAGTCATTACATCAATATATAAATGATAACTTTAAAAAAAGTATAATAGTATGATTTATGAATTATAAAAAATAAAACACATAAATACACATAACACATAACTGAGTTACTCGACACTTTCGAACTGAATTAATTAACTATTAACCAAAATTATTTAAAAATCTTAACCATTAACTAACGGAACTAAAATATTTCAGTTAAACATAGTTAATCAAAATTTATCAATTTGGTCGATTAATCGATTTTTCACTGAATTGTGTACACCCTTAGTCAGGAACTACAATTGTACTATATGGTAAAGACCATTTCCTTAACTGTGTAATAGAAATTTTTAAGGCCTAAAAGGGATCTCTTGCAACTCATCACCATTTTCTCTCCAATTTAGAGTTATAGGTGTCTAACATCTCTTTTATACCTTTGTGTTCTTGATCACTTCCTTGTATAAACTCCTCTCAAGTTTAATTCATTCATTTTGTATTGAGAGACTAGATGTTGGCCTTTTGACAAGTGTTGCATAGGGGTTCAAGACATTTTGTGCCAACCACTCTTCTTCCGACTGGTTTCATCCCGATGTACATCCTTTCGTTATGACTTCTTCCAAATATGCTTCCTTCCGATACACCTTCTTCTTGTTATATTCCTAATAGAACTTCTCTTGAAAGAGAGCAAATTGTATTTGCAATTTACAAGAATGGAAAATTTGAAGGGTAAATAGTTAGCATTATCAAAATCTATAAATAAGTATTTCTATCAATTCTATAACTTGAGGTCAACTCTTTTTTATTTACAAGAGAGTCCACGGCCGACAAAGAACCAAAAAAAAAAAAAAGTTAAAGGACTAAAAGTGGAAAAAAAAAATCAAAGTCAAGGACTAAAAGTGACAAAAAATTAAATTCAAGCACTACTTATGTCAGGAATGAAAGCCGTGTACTTAAATTGACGGAGGCACGGAAATCATAGGATTAAAAGTGGAAAAATCTCTTTCAAAGAATAATAATTGAGTTAATACCCAATATAGTCATCGACTATAGTGGGTTTACTCAATTTAGTCCTAAGTGACTTTGTGTACTCTATTTAGTCCTTGACTTTGATGGTTTTACACAATTTAGTCTTCCGTTAAGAATTCTATTTGTTTGTTGTTAGTTGTAGGGTTAACATGGTAATTTCGTCTTATTTTATTATTAGTCAGATTAATTACATTTTAATGTATAAAGGTTTCCATTTTACTTCTTGTAATATCCTTTAGAGTTTTGGTTGCGACATGTCATTTCTTCATCAATTATTGGTTTTTTACCTTTCAATTTGTTTTCCAAAAACATCATGCATATTTTTCTACAATACAGTACAATGTGGAGGTCTCCTTTACCGGATTCAGTGAAGTCTATTTTGGAGGAAGGAATGAAGTTGTACCATCTCCATACTAGTAGGCATCGGAGGTGAGCAAAATATTATATTCAGTTCTTTGCTAGTTGATAGACTCCTCATTCATACTTTAAAATAAATAAATAAATAAATAAAATTTATTGCACTGTGAATTGCTTTTAGTGGTAGAAATGTTTTACAGTATTATATTTCTTTCAATTGTTCACCCCCTCCATTTCTTCTACTGATCTCTTTCTCTTGAGAAAATATTTTTTCCATTACCTAGATGGACAAAAATACAGAGAGCAAAATGGTCTCAATGTCAATGGTTATGCTGATCGCAGCCAGCCAGAAGAGGATGCAGCCGCCCGGTGCCGCGACCTTCTTCAACCCATTACTGTCTGCTCAAGATCAGGCAAGCGGCTCCAAATTTCGGCGTCTTTGAAAGGAGAAGGCGATCACTGGACTCACTGCCGGCATATGCCCATGAAGTGTAAATTAAAATGTAATTAATTTGACTAAAAATAAAATGAAGTGGAAATTATTATATTAACCTTACAACTAACAGCAAACAAACAGAATTCTTAACGGAGGACTAAATTGTGTAAAATCATCAAAGTTAAGGACTAAATAGAGTACAAAAAGTCATTTAGGACTAAATTGAGTAAAACCACCATAGTGAGGACTATATCGAGTATTAACTCAATAATGGACTATATCGAGTATTAACTCAATAATAATAATTTCTCAAAAAAAAAACTCAATAATAATTTTATCGGAAATCAAAGAAATCGCGCATTTACAAAGTTGTGTCGCAAAGTTTTCAAAGAAAAAATAATTCTTGTCAAAAAAAAAAAAAGATAATAATTCTTTCGGAAATAATAATTAAAGTTGTGTTCATACGTAATTGTTATGTACAAAGTCAGAAATGGTAGATAATTTTGTAATGAGTAGGCCAGGTCCACCTTTTAAGCTTTTAGTGCCGACTATTTGGCCTTTTGTGCCGGCTATTTGAAAATTATTATTTTTTTGAAAACTGAAAATTATTAATTATATTTCTAAGAACAAGATCAATATTCAACAACGTTTTTTATAGATTTATTTGTCTTACATGGAGGAGAGATAAACTCACACGAAAGAGAAAAGAGAGGGGAGAGATTAAAATAAATTTGTAGTAATATAAGTTTTTATGGAGATTCCAGAGAAGTAAAAAAAAAATGGGGTGGGGGGAGAGGGAGAGGGAGAGGGGGTTAGACCTCGTGTGCGTGAGGTGCACCAGGCGCACCTAGCGGGCATGTGCACTACTGGGCACGTTAATAATGTAATTTCCCTTTTTTTTTTTTTGTCTGGCATTTCTTTCCATGTTTTTCTCTTCCTTCTTAATCCTATGTGTCCAGCAAAAAACTAGTAAAAAAAATCATAGTATTGGTGATGCTCTATCTCTCTAAGTTCTACTTTCACATTTTTGATATAGATATTGTTTTTTAAAACTCACATGATGAAAATAACTTATCATTGTTTGCCATAAGTAAAAGTGAGGAAGTACATGTCGTATAAAAGTACGACGGTTCTTGACTAATTCCAAGTTGGATATTAATGGAGTAAGACTATCTTTATCTTGCAATACTCTATCACTTTTAAAAATATTTTACCTTCACATCATCAAATTTTTAATTTGAGTAAAAAAAAATTTGTAACCATACAATATTCTTTGGCTTTCAAAAGTGATCTCACTCATATCAAATTACAATATAATAACAAATTAATAATAAAATAATAAATAATTTTTTATTTATCAAGCCAACAATCTGATCAAATTAATTGAGTTTATCCTCTTTAATAATATTTTATGATACAAAATATAATACTAATTAAATATAAATTGGTTGTTACTTATAAAAATATAATATTTTTTAGAAAAAAATTAATATTTTTAAATTAAAATGTAATATTTAGGGGTTAAATAGTTAATTATAAGAAATAATATGATACTAATAGAGGATAATTAATTGATTATTATTTATAGAGAAAACAGAATCCTTATAAGGAAAAGTGTAATACTAATAGATAAATTGATTATTAATTACAAGAAATATGTAATATACTTTTGTAAAAAATGTAATATTTTTATATCAAAATATAATATTTACAGGGTTGAAGACTTACTTATGAGAAAAATGTAATACTTATTACGAAAAATGCAATACTTGTTGTTGGTAAGTAGTATATTAAATTTTTTAGCAACTATTCAAAGGTGATCATTGAATAAATCCTGTCTTGTGGCAAATAATAACAAGGAGAAATTAGTTTTTTTTTTTTTTTTTTTTCTAAATGGGAGATAAATCACTTTAGTTGATCTATTCAAATAAAAAAATATTATTATCAAGTTAACAATATCATCAATTTAATTGGAATTACCCAAGTAGTAGTATATTTTGTTATGGTCTAAATAGGTGGGTAATAGTTGAGTTGACTCGTGGAGTCGACTTTAAGTCTTTAACCTTAGCTTCAATTATTGAGGATGCCAAAGCAATAATTTTCCTCATCATCTTCATCAGCTCATCACTATTGGCCATACATAATACTCTGCAAGAATTATAAAAAAAAAAAAAAAAAATCATTCCATTTTGCACTCTAGCTGAAATCTTGTTTGATCTCCCATAAAACAACACCACCAACGCTACCAATTCTTTGCCGGTGACGATTACTAATGGCGGAAGCTGCTGTAGAGTTTCTTTTGGACCAACTATCAGCGGTGATCCGTGACGAGTGCTCACTCTTGGGAGGGATTAGAAATGATGCAGAAGACATCAAGAATGACCTGAGTCGTCTAAGGGCGGCTTTGAGAGTTGCCGACGAGAGGGAAGAAATGGATCCTCAAGTTAAAGCTTGGGTGAAGATAGTCCGGGAGCTGGCTTATGACACAGAAGATGTTCTTGACGAGTTCCTGTTCCGCTTTGGAGGTGGCTGGGCTGGTGGAGGTTTCTACACTAAGATCAAGAACATATACACTTCCATCAAGAACTTGAGAGCTCGGCGCAGGCTTGCTCTTGCACTGCGAAGGATCAAGGCCAGAATCAACGAAAACTCCCAATATCAGCCAATCTTGCCAACAACCACTGTTCACAACCCACAATTGCATGATGGCCGAGTGGATGCCCTTTTCCAAAAAGACTCGGATCTGGTAGGTTTTAAAAATTCCAAGCACTCTCTTATTAAACTCCTTCTTGGCGATGTTGATGATGATTTGAGGGTTCACTCTGTGGTGGGCATGGGGGGATTGGGGAAGACCACTTTGGTTAAAAAGGCTTATGATGATGCACAAGTGACAAAGCACTTTCAGCGGCGTGTGTGGGTTACTGTTTCTGAAACATTCAAGATTGAGGAGTTGCTGAAAAATGCAATTAAGCAACTAGTGAAGCCTCCACATGATTTTGAAGGCCAGGACTCTGCTAAATTGATAGAATCTGTTAGTAGCATTCTTTCAGAACAAAGATACATCATTGTTTTAGATGATGTATGGAGTTTTGATGTTTGGAGCGCTATCAAATATGCTTTTCCTGGACAGAAGTTTGGTAGCCGAATAGTTATCACAACAAGGAATAGTGAAATAGGCCGGGATGCATGTCACGAAACCACTGGTGATGTGTACGAGTTGAAACTTTTGTCTGAGAAAGATTCATGGGAATTGTTTTGCAAAAAAACATTTTTAACTGATTCATGTCCTCCACATTTGGTGAACATTGCTGAAGATATTGTAAATAAATGTGGTGGTCTGCCTCTGGCCATTGTGGTAATTGCCGGTACATTGGCTACCAAGGATAAGGATATTGCAGTATGGAAAAGTTTCCAGAATGGTTTGAACTTCCAATTGAAAACCGATGACAGGATGAAAAACTTGAAGAATCTATTATCCTTGAGTTATTATGATCTTCCATATTATCTAAAGTACTGTTTCTTGTACTTTAGCATCTTCCCAGAGGATGCCATCATAGAGAAAAACAGAGTCATTAAACTATGGATTGCAGAAGGCTTTGTCAAGGATGATCAACAAGTGAAAGAAGAAGTTGCTGAAGCTTATCTCAATGAGCTAATTCATCGAAACTTAATTCAAATTGCAGAGAAGTCTCATGTGGGAAAGATTATTAGCTTACGAGTCCATGATATGTTACGAGAAATAATCCTTTCAAAGGCATTAGAGCAAAACTTTGCAGTCATCTTCACTGGACAGAACAAAGAATGGTCGGACGAGAAGTGTCGACGCCTAATAATCCATAGATCTGATGATGACATTCTAAAGAGCACTTCCTCCAAAAGTCATATCCGTTCTTTACAGCTCTATAAGGATGAGGTACCACCGGTTTCATTTTCATTATCAAAGCTGTTGTCTTTTGATTATTATATTCCTCTGAAGGTGTTAGATTTAAGAGGTACTCGTGATGTAAACAGAATTCCAAAGGCAGTTTTCAAGTTGTTTCATTTGAAGTATTTGAGTTTGAGGAAGACAGGATTAAGAAATGTTTCTAAATCCATAGGACGTCTTCAAAACTTAGAAATTCTTGACCTGAAGTACACATATGTGTTTGAGTTGCCAGTTGAGATTGGAAAACTTCATAAACTCCAGCATCTCAGGGTGTACTCTATTTATTCTGGTGCTGTTTATGCTCCTCTTGAGATCGGGAGATTGTTGTTTTTACAAAGTTTGAGTTATGTACAAGCAAAGGAAACTAATGGCATCAAAATGGTGTCTGAGATAGGGAATCTAATACAACTGAGAAAGCTTGGAGTTAGAGATCTGAGACAAGAAGATGGAAAAGAATTATGTTCATCCATGGAAAAGTTGACAAACCTTATCTCTTTAAGCCTTGAGGCGGCTAAAGAAAATGGAAATAAGATCCTTGATATCCAACATTCTTTATCTACAGTTCCTCTTTGTCTTCGTACATTAAAATTGAATGGGCGTCTACAGAGGATCCCTCAATGGTTATCTTCACTTGTAAGCCTAACTAAACTAGAGTTGTGGAATAGTTGTGTTCTTGAAGATCCACTACTGCTTCTCTCAGATCTACCCATGTTAGCACATCTTACACTTATTGAATCTTATGAAGGGGAAGGGTTGTGTTTCAAAGCTGGAAAGTTCCCAAAGCTCAAGTTTTTGGGTATTTATGGGTTGAGGGCACTGAAATGGATAATGGTGGAGGAAGGTGCAATGCCCCATCTTGAAGAGCTCTTGTTGCGTAACTGCAAATTGCTTGAACAGGTACCTTTTGGTATTCAACATTTGTCTAAACTCAACTCAATTGGATTCTGGTTTATGAACAATACATTGATGCTTAGTTTAAAACCAAATGGTGAAAACTACACAAAAATATCTCACATTCCTCACATTGAAATTTATTAGTGATGAGATAATGCAGTTTCTTAATGGCCAGAAAGTATAGTATGTGCAAATGTCCATGTCTGTATATATGTACACTTTGTTATTCATAACAAAATAGTGTTCTAATCGAATTTGATTTTGTATTTAATTGTACTTTATTTTAATTCAAGTGTTTTGAGAGTAAATAGAAGTCTTGAACATCAAAGCTCTTTCAAATATATATATTAATTGATTGTAGATTATCATATGTTATAATTTTATTTATTTTATTTGATATTATCCCACTTTGTGGGAATCCATATGAGTAATATATGGTCATGGAGGAGTTTATGCAATGGCAAACAGCTCAGGTGTGCTCTGCTGTGTAACTAAACTCCTACTTTGGTGAAAATACCAATGTTGAGACAATTTGTGATTAAAGGGGGTCTGTTTTGCCAAGGGCCTTGTGGTCTAGTGGCATCAAACCCTTCCCTGTATACGGGAGGTGGTGGGCTCTTTGTGCTTCAGTAGGTTGAGAAAGTAGTTTATGAACAGATACTACACTGTAATAGAGTCAGTAGCATTCAAAAAAAAAAAGGGCGTCTGTTTTAAAAATTAGAAAAATCACCTGTTTTAGTTTTCTAATTTTTCTTCAAATGAACTTTATAGACAACTGGAACTTAAAATTTATAGCTCCTTTAACCATTAAAGGACCAAAATTGTAAAATTGAAATAGAATGACTTGATCTGATTTGAATCCCAATAGGGCATTGACTCTTTGTACTTCAATATAGGTTGATATTATTACATAGAGTTTAATAATACTAAAAAAAAATCCCAAATAATTAAATAACAAAAAGAGTATTTTAACTATTTTTCTTCCCTCCAGTATTGACAACATAAAAAGGAACAGAGCAGATACCAATTTTGGTCCAACGACTATTAGCAAAAGGACAATTTTGGTCCACATGTTTAATTTTTATCAATTTTAGTCACACGATTATTTTTGTAGTACCAATTTTCATCCACGACTATTGTTTTAGTGCTTTAATTTGAGGAGGAGAATTGTGAATTGTGATCGATCTTAGGGCTTAAATCTTTTTATTCATGCTCAAATTTGGATATTGAGTTGAAAAGGACGAAAATACCTTTAAAAATTTTAGATTTTGGCACGTTTTAAACAGATGGGTGACCGGCGCGATAAATTTTGACACTAAAACAGTAGTCGTGGGACCAAAATTGGTACTAAAACAATAGTTGTAGGACCAAAATTGGTAGAAATTAAATATGTGGACCAAAATTATCATTTTGGTAATAGTCGTGGGACCAAAATTGGTATTTGCTCAAAACAACATCATAATTAAAATTGAAGCAGCATATATTTTCCTCATGTTTTGACAACATAAAAAGGAACATCACTAAAACCAAACACTTTACGTTGATTTCCAAAATATCACCATATAAACACCTTATTATAGTTTATTTTTTTAAAATGCAAGAATATACAAGCAGTTTTTATAAAATTAAAAAAAAAATTGTATAGACTGAATTTATATATAAAAAAAATAATTAGAAGTATCTACTAAGGTTTTCTAGCAAACTACCACAGATAATCTATAAGATTTCTATAATATACTAGTTTTATACGCGCATTGCGCGTATGGGTTAATGCCCAATGTTTATATTTAATTAAATATTTAAAAGTATATCAATACAAGATTATATAGGAGAAGTTTATACATGGGTAATTGAATGTCAAATTTTTTTATTTAAATATCTAACTCAAAGTATATGAATCCAAGATAATATAGAAAATTCATTATAATTATTAGTAAAATAAATGTTTGCAACCTTGTAAAATCGATAGTCTAAATATTTGGTCTAAAAATGATAGTCTAAATAAATACTACTTTTCATTTGAATTTTTCTAAGTGTTCTTAATTCTCTTTTGAGTGACATTGTCATTGTCTTCATCTTTACTATTTGTTCTTTTCCTTTTTGTTGGTAGTGTGTTATTTGCAATTCGGTTATTGTTGGTAGCATAGATGACAACGTCATGCAATGAGATTATGATATAAGAGCTATGGACTTTCCTTTAGGTGTTCTGCTTGGGGTTCATTTGATTCAACCATTATTGTTGAATGAGTTATTGTGAATAAAGAAATCCCTAGTTTAAGAAAAAAATTAAATAAATTAATAAAAATTTGAAAATTTAAAATATTATATATTCCAAATATATTAAAAGGTAGTTTCTCGCTTCAATCTGCTGGGTAATGGGTTATTTGAGTATTTTCATTGTCCAACAAATCCTCCAAGTAGTTAATATGATTGGTTTCAAACTATTCTTTTTTATTTTTTTTCATGGTATTAAAGAAATCTATAGGTATCATTTTTTGGTGTAACGACTAATTTATTTAATTCAATAAGAGTAAAATAGAGCGATTCCGCTTCAATTTGTTGTGTTATTTGAGTACTGTCTTTGTCAACCAATCCCGAAGTAGTTAATATAATTAGTTTCAAATTATTTTAAAATGTTTTTTTCATAGTATTAATAAAATATTTGGTAAATAAATATATAACATTATTTTGTACTATAACTTTGATATTTAATTACAAGATATTGTAAAAATAAGATAATGGACAATATAATGAATATCAATTGATAAATTTGAGTGTAAAGAATCTTTGCATGAGAGAAAATAAAGACAATATAACTAATGAAATTATTTCTCTTATTTAATTTAATTTTTTGATAATGAATAATTTTTTCAAATAAAGGTATTGTAGACACATAATTCTAAATTAAAGAAATACATATGTATCATTTTTTTGTTGTAGCTACTAATTTATTTAATTTAATAACAGTAAATAAAGTGAGAAACTTAATTATGTCAAATTTGATGGAGATGAGGTTCGAACCTAAGACCTCTCTTATAGGAATTAATGGGTAAGTTAAAAGTTAACGGAATATTAACGGAGAAATTAATGGGTAAGTTAAAAGTTAACGGAATATTAACGGAGAATTTAATGGGTAAGTTAAAAGTTAACGGAATATTAACGGAGAATAGAATATTTAACGGAAAACTTAACGGATAATCATAAAAGTAAGGTTAAATTAGGTCATCTCTATGAATAATATTAATCTGAATTATCTTAACCATCTATTTGACTAAATAATTCATCTGAACCATCCATTTGATTAAATAATTTGACGGCCATTTTTTCTACTCATTTTAGGCATAACTCTTTTTGGCTCTTATTAGTATAGTAGATATTAATGTAAGGAATGTGAGATATTTTTGTGTAGTTTTCACAATTGGAATAAGGCTCAAATTGGCAACTGAACGTAACTTGAAAGTGCAATTAGGCCACTGAACGAAAAAAATGTGCAATTAGGCCACTGAACACTTCAAATGCATGCAATTTCACCTGATAGCAGGTTACCTTCCATTTCATCAGGTTGCCTGCTTACATGGATGGTGAGTTGACATTTTAAAATATTTTTTAATAATAAATTTTAAAATTAAAAATTTAAAATTAATTAAAAATATAAAAAATATTAAAAATATTAATATTAAAAAAAATAAAAATTGATATTAAAAAATATTAAAAATTAATATTAAAAATTAATGTTTTTTAATTTTTATTTATTTATTTTTAATATTTATTAAATAATAAACTTTAAAAATAAAAATTAATTAAAAATATTAAAAATTAATATTAAAAATATTAAAAATTAATATTAAAAATATTAAAAATTAATATTAAAAATATTAAAAATTAATGTTTTTTAATTTTTATTTTTATTTTTAATATTTATTAAATAATAAACTTTAAAAATAAAAATTAATTAAAAATATTAAAATATTAATATTAAAAATATTAAAATATTAATATTAAAAATATTAAAAAATTAATATTAAAAATATTAAAAATAATAAAATTAATATTTTTTAAATTTTTTATTTTTACTTTTTTTTTAATATTTATTATTAAAAAATTATTTTAAAATGCCAAATATCCATCCATGTAAGCAGGCAACCTGATGAAATTGGAGGTAACCTGCTATCAGGTGATATTGCATGCATTTGGAGTGTTTAGTGGCCTAATTGCACATTTTTTTCGTTCAGTGGCCTAATTGCACTTTCAGGTTACGTTCAGTGGCCAATTTGAACCTTATTCCTTCACAATTTGGATCTAAAGAAAGCATCAATTTATCATTCAATTGGCAGAATGTAACTGTGTTGAGTTTAGACAAATGTTCAATACCAAAAGGTACATGTCCAATCAATTCGCAAGTACACAAGCTGAGCCTTTCAAGAAGGGGCATTGCATCTTCCTCCACTATTATCCATTTCAGTGCCCAGAAGCAATCAATACGCAAAAACTTTAGCTTTGGGAACTTTCCACCTTAAAACACAACTCTTCCACGTTATAAGACTTGGAAAGAAAAAGCTGTGCTAGCATGGGCAAATCTTGGAGAAGTGGTAGTGGATCTTCAAGAAGCCAACTATTAACCAACTCTAGTTTAGTTAGGCTTACAAGTGAAGATAACCATCGAGGGATCCTCTCTAGACGCCCACTCAATTTTAATCTACGAAGACAAAGAGGAACCCTAGATAAAAAATGTTGGATATCAATGATTTCATCTACTTTAGCCGAATCAAGGCTTAAAGAGCTAAGGTTTGTCAGCTTTTCCAGAGATGAACATAATTCTTTGCCGTCTTCTCGTCTCAAGTTTCTAACTCCAAGCTTTCTTAGTTGTGTTAGATTCCCTATCTCAGACACCACTCTGTTGCCATTAGTTTCATTTGCTTGTATATAATGCAACTTTTGTAAAGACAACAATCCCCCAATCTTAAAAGGAGCATTAAAACCATTGCCCCAATAGTAGCCCACAATGAGATGTCGGAGTTTATGAAGTCTTTCAACCTCAACTGGCAAACTTTTCACGGCAGTCCGTTTCAGGTCAAGTATCTCTAAGTTTTGAAGACGTCCTATGGATTTAGGAACATTTCTTAACATCGTGTTCCTCAAACTCAAATACTTCAAATGAAACAACTTGAAAACTTCCTTTGGAATTTCCTTTAGTCCATTATCTCTCAAGTCTAACACTTTCAGAGGAATATAATCAAAGGACAACAGCTTTGATAATGAAGATGAAACCACCCCATCTGTAAAGAGCTGTAAAGAACGGAGATGCAATATTTTGGATGAAGTGCTCTTTAGAATGTCATCATCAAATCTATGGATCATTAGGCGTCGAAACTTGTTGGACCATTCCTTATTCTGTCCAGTGACTATGACTGCAAAGTTTTGCTCTAATGCCTTTGAAAGTATTACTTTTCGTACAATATCATGGACTCGTAAGCCAATAATCTTTCCAGCAAAAGACTTCTCTGCAATTTGAATTAAGTTTCGATGAATTAGCTGATTGAGATAAGCTTCAGCAACTTCTTCTTTCACTTGATGACCATTCTCCTTATTGACAAACCCTTCTGTAATCCACAGTTTAATGATTCTATTTTTTTTTAATGATGGCATCCTCAGGGAAGATGCTAAAGTACAAGAAACAGTACTTTAGATAATACGGTAGATCATAGTAACTCAAGGATAACAGATTCTTCAAGTTTTTCATCCTGTCATTGCTTTCTAATTGAAGGTTAAGACCATTTTGGAAAATTTTCCATTCTGCAATATCCTCACCCTTTGTAGCCAATATACCAGCAATTACCACTATTGCTAGAGGCAGACCACTACATTTATTTACAATATCTTCAACAATGTTCATCAAATGTGGAGGACATGAATCACTTAAAAATGTTTTTTTGCAAAACAATACCCATGAATCTTCCTTAGACAAAAACTTCAATTGGTAGACATCACCTTGAGTTTCGTGGCATGCATCCCGGCCTATTTCACTATTCCGTGTTGTGATAACTATGCGGCTACCAAATTTTTGTCCAGGAAAAGCATATTTGATAGGGCTCCAAACATCAAAACTCCATACATCATCTAAAACAATGATGTATCTTCGACCTATCTTCACCCAAGCTTCAACTTGAGGATCGATTTCTTCCCTCTCGTCAGCAACTCTCAAAGCTGCCCTTAGACGACTCAAAGCATTCATGATGTCTTCTGCATCTTCTCTAATCCCTCCCAAGAGTGAGCACTCGTCACGGATCACCGCTGATAGTTGGTCCAACAGAAACTCTACAGCAGCTTCTGCCATTAGTATAGAAACTGAAATCACTTGTAATCGTCACCGGCAAAGAATTCGTAGCGTAGCTACTTGGCGGTGTTGTTTTATGGGAGATCAAACAAGATTTTAGAGTGCAAAATGGAATGATTTTTTATTTTTATATTTTAAATTCTTGCAGTGTATTATGTATGGCCAGTAGTAAATAGTAATGACCTGATGAAAATGATGCACAATTATCGCCATCCTCAATAATTGAAGGTTAAAGTGGACTCCACCGATTTACACCATAACAAAATATACTACTATTTCTACCTACTATTGATTTGGTAACCACTTGATTACAAATTTGACTCAAAATTACTTTGGGTGATGAAATTTTTTATTATATATTTAGATAATAAAATTAAAGATGAAATTATAAACAATTCTAATATTTGAAAGTGTAAATTTATTTGATTATAAGATTAGTGTAAAAGTATCATTCAATTAATTGAATAATATATGATTCGTTTGTCTGCAATTATCTTTAAAAAATCGATATGTAAGTTGATTTACGTAATTATATTATATATCTACTATTTACCATATATACTTATACTAATAAGAGCCAAAGAAAGTTAGGCTTATAATGGGTAGATAAAATGACTGTCAAATTATTAAATGAAATGGATGACTAAGATTGTTTAGATTTATATTTTTCCTTGAGATTTCCTAATTTATTCTTAATTATAAGATTATCCGTTAAGTTTTCCGTTAAATATTCTCTTCTCCGTTAATATTTCATTAACTTTTAACTTTCTCATTAATTTCTATAAGAAAGGACTTAGGTTCGAACCCCATCCTAATCAAAGTTGGCATATTGTTGAACATATATACTACGAATATGTTAGAATATATTATTCAAAAGTAAGCACCATACTTTATTACTCTTATTAAATTAAATAAATTAGTAGTTATAAAAAAAAATACATATGCATTTCTTTAATTTACAATTCGATGTCTACAATGTCTTTATTAAAAAAAATATTCATTATCAAAAAATTTAAAAAGAGATATAATTTCATTAGTTATATTGTCTATATTTTTTACAATACAAAGATTCCTTACCTTGCATAATCAATTTCTCATATATTATCTATCATTCATAAATTTTGAATTATCAATTTAAATAAACAAATTCAACATTCAATTACATATATATGCATGAATATCTCCTATATAATCTTGCATTGATATACTTTGAAATACTTATTATAAATAAATATTGGGCATTATCTTATTCGCGCAATGCGCGTGAAAAACTAGTGTATAATATAAAGGCTCAGTTGATTTTTGCTCAAGGCTTTTTCATGCGATTTTTTTTGTACTTTATGTATTAATGGTTGTTCCTTGAAAATTGTGGGAAAAAGACACTAATGTAACCAAAAACAAATGAATTGACAAAAATATGAAAATTTTAAATTTTGGACAAAAATGTGAAAAACTCTTTTCCCAAATGCATTCTTTGTCAGAATGGGTCAAACACAAACGCAAGTCCAACTTGCATTCCATTTTTTTTTTATCTCCGGCGAAAGAGAAGAAGGCTTCTCCTTCGTTGGAGAAGCCTTCTTCTCCTTTGCTGGAGCGCTGGCTTCTCCTTCGTCGGAGAAGCCGGCGTCGCCGGAGATAAAAAAAAAATGAAAAAAACACTTTAGGTAACCAAGTACCCGAGAGTCAGGGTGTGACTACACAGCCAACAGCGGGAGGACATGCTATGCGCACACGCAAAAAGACCAAAGGTACTGGAGAACAGTTTTATGCCCTACATGCAACTACTGATCCAACCTGCTATACTCAGGCAGTAAAACATCCCCATTGGCGAGATGCAATGGATCAGGAATTTAATGCACTATTGCACAACAATACTTGGAAGTTAATGGCCCCCACCCCGCTCATGAATATAATCGGCTGCAAATGGGTTTTTCGCACCAAACGCAAAGCCGATGGGACTATTGAAAGGTATAAGGCACGTCTTGTAGCAAAAGGCTTTAATCAGGTTGCAGGAGAAGATTTCTTTGACACCTTCAGTCCAGTAGTTAAACCAACTACAGTCAGACTTCTGTTTTCTCTTGCAGTCACGCATTCCTGGGTTCTCCGGCAGTTAGATGTTCATAACGCTTTTTTGAATGGTCATCTCGCCGAGACTGTCTTTATGAAACAATCTCCCGGGTATGAAGACCCGCAACATCCCGACCATGTTTGTCAGTTACAGCGTTCGTTATATGGCTTGAAGCAAGCACCGCGTGCATGGTTTAAATGTCTCTAAGACTTCTTAACATCTGCTGGTTTCGCATCCTCCAAGACCGATGTCTCACTCTTTCACTACACAGCAGGGGATTCTCGGGTCTATCTCCTAGTCTACGTCGATGATATAATCATGATGGGTAACGACAAAGTTTTGGTTGATAAGTTACTACTCCGTCTCTCTACAGCCTTCAAAATCCGGGATTTAGGCACCCCTGGATTCTTTCTCGGGATTGAGACACTGAAATATAATCAAGGCCTCCTGTTGTCACAGAGAAAGTATATGCAGGACATTCTCGTTCGAGCAGGCATGGCTGACTGCAAGCCTCTAGCTACTCCAGCTGCAGTCACTCAGACTACTTCACCTTCTCTCGAGCCGTTTGATAATCCTACTCAATACCGTCGAATTGTTGGTGCCCTACAGTACTTGACTATTACACGCCCTGACTTGTCGTTTTCTGTTAATCGCCTTTGTCAGTTCATGCACTCTCCTACAGCTGACCACTGGGTTTACTCAAACGAGTTTTGCGTTATGTCAAGGGCACACTACACATGGGCCTTCGTATCTCACCATCTTCGCACTCCGCCCTGCATGGCTACTCGGATTCAGACTGGGCGGGTTGTCCGATTGACAGAAAGTCTACCAGTGGATATGCAGTGTTTTTTGGATCAAATTTGATTTCATGGGTCTCTCGGAAGCAACGCACAGTTGCTCGCTCCTCGACAGAGGCCGAATACAAGGGTTTAGCAGATTTAGCAGCTGAAATCACGTGGGTTATATCCTTACTACAGGAGTTACGTTTGCACTCAAGTCACCCGGCTACGTTGTGGTGCGACAACTTGGGGGCCACTTACATGGCTGCTAATCCGGTTTTTCATGCTCGTACTAAACATATTGAGGTGGACTATCATTTTGTACCCGACAAGGTCGCTTCAGGCGAGTTCGCGGTGAGTTTTGTGTCTACTCAAGATCAGATAGCAGATATCTTCACCAAACCACTACCAGCTCAGCGTTTTGCATTTCTGCGCTCCAAGCTCAATGTTGTCATTTCCCAACCTTGTGCTTGAGGGTGCGTATTAACCATGTAACATGTTATAGCTTTTATATTATATGCTTTAGTCAGTAGTGGTTAGTTATAGTCAATAGTCAGTACCTATAGCCTCATATAGGTACTGCATAATTCATGTGATTAAGTTAATCAATCAACAACCTACGTTCATCTTCCCTATCAAGCATGGTTAAAATGGACAATTACATTGTTGAAAAAAAATCCTCTTTCAAACAAGAAAACATCAATCGTCATCTTCAACACGCTATTATTGCCGAAAAAAACTAATTCATTTCTAAAAAGCATGTGATCGCGTTAGCCTGAACTCTAAAATTATTTTGATTTTGGTAAACTAATTAAATTTAAAACTAATTCATTTCTAAAAAGATTAAATTGGCTACATATCTTTTTAGAAATGAATTAGTTTTAACTTTAATTAGTTTACCAAAATCAAAATAATTTTAGAGTCCAAGCTGACGTGGTCACATGCTTTTTAAAAAATGAATTAGTTGTTTTCGGCAATTGATGGCGTGTTGAAGATGACGATTGATGTTTTTTTGCTTGAAAGAGGATTTTTTTTTCAACAATGTAAATGTCCATTTTAACCATGCTTGAAAGGGAAGTTTTTTTTCAACCCCCTTCTAGTCCAATACGCAAACAACCACACCACCTTTCAAGGGGAAGCTCTGGTCCGGCAGTGAAGGATAGGAAGATGGTGCAACTGTTTTCTATTGAAGGATAGGAAGACGGTGCGCCTGTTTTCTATCTCAAGGATTGTTAGGCAATTAACGATAAGAAGATGGTACGGTGCAACTATCTTCTATCTCAAGGATTGTCAAAAACGGAAGAAGCATGGTGCTTCTGTCCAGACTTTGTATTGGTGAAAATACATAGTGAATTTGCTCTTTGAAATAAAAGGAGAACAACAGACGTAGGCTGGGTTCACTGAACCACTTAAAATTCCTCTCTGGCATTTTATTTTACTGCTATTATTATTACTGTGCAACTAACACCATAACTCTTATTCACACGAGCACACAATTTACAAAACGCTACAACTATTTATTTTAAGCAAGCTTGAGACTTCCGCCGCAAGAAAATTTATTTCCTTAACTCTTTTCTAGCTCACTTTGAGTTAGAATCGAAAATTTGTAATAGTCTATTCAACCCCTTCTAGATTTTTTCACTTGATCAGGACCAACACATATCAAAATCATTATGATGATAGAATGGATGTGGTAGAAACAATAGTACTACTCTTGGTGACAATTATTAAAAAAAAAAGGTTACATATATATGTTCATATTGTATTTTAAATATGTTATGTTTGAGAACAGATCAAAGTGCTAGTGCGGAGTATTAATGAAATTTGATATTTAAAAAAATAAAATAAAACGTTATTCCAAATAACATTTTGAGTCCAAAAGTTTGATCTTAAAACTATTTATCCAACAGTAAAATTGGTTCAAATAATCAAAAATTAACCCCAAAGAATTGTTTATCAGATAAGGCCAATTCTTACTAATTTTTTGTTAGTTTTTGTGAATTGTGAACCAGTCAATTACCAGGCCAGTTGGCAAAATGAAAGCGAAAGTTTTCAAGGAAATAATAATTCTGTCGGAAATCAAAGAAAACGCGCATTTACAAAGTGTGTCCCAAGGTTTTCAAAGAAATAATAATTCTTTTGTAAAAAGAAAAAAAGAAATAATAATTCTTTCGGAAATAATAATTAAAGTTGTGTTCATACGTAATTATCATGTACAAAGTCAGAAATGGTAGATAAATTTGTAATGAGTAGGTACACCAACAATGATATTTTTATAGATTTTTTTTTTAATACAACTCACCCTGTTACATTGTATATTTTTATAAATTTATTTGACTTGTATTGAGAAGAGATAAATTTACATGGGACTATGGAAGAAAAAGGAGAGATGAGAGAGATTAAAATGAATTTACAGTAATATAATTCTTCATGCCCCTTATAAATATGTCTACATCAAAATATTAAATGTGAGAGTAAAAGTTGAGAGTATGGAATAAGAGTACATATAGTATCTTAGTAGGTGTAAATAGGTGGGTAATAGTTGAGTTGACTCCTGGAAAAAAAAATCATTCCATTTTGCAGTCTAGCTAAAATCTTGTTTGATCTCCCATAAAACAACACCGCCAACGCTACCAATTCTTTGCCGGTGACGATTAGTAATGGCGGAAGCTGCTGTAGAATTTCTGTTGGACCAACTATCAGCGGTGATCAGTGAAGAGTGGTCACTCTTGGGAGGGATTAGAGAAGACGCACAATACATCATGAATGCCTTGAGTCGTCTAAAGGCAGCTTTGAGAGTTGCTGACGAGAGGGAAGAAATGGATCCTCAAGTTAAAGCTTGGGTGAAGATAGTCCGGGAGCTGGCTTATGACACCCAAGATGTTCTTGAAGAATTCTTGTTCCGCTTTGGAGGTTGCCACACTGGTGGAGGTTTCCACACTAAGATCAACAACATATACACTTCCGTCAAGAACTTGAGAGCTCGACGCAGGCTTGCTCTCGCACTGCGAAATATCAAGGACAAACTCAACCAAAACTCCCAATATCAGCCAATCTTGCCAACAACCACTGTTCACAACCACAACCAACAATTGCACGATGGCCGTGTGGGTGCCCATTTCCAAGAAGACTCGGATCTGGTAGGTTTTGAAAATTCCAAGCACTCTCTTATTAAACTCCTTCTTGGTGTTGTTGATGATGATTTGAGGGTTCACTCTGTGGTGGGCATGGGGGGATTGGGAAAGACCACTTTGGTTAAAAAGGCTTATGATGATGCACAAGTGACAAAGCACTTTCAGCGTCGTGTGTGGGCTACAGTTTCTGAAACTTTCAAGATTGAGGAGTTGCTGAAAGATGTAATTAAGCAACTAGGGAATGCCCCAAATGGGGACTCTGCTGATGAATTGATAAAATCTGTTAGGAACATTCTTTCAAAGCAAAGATACATCATCGTTTTAGATGATGTATGTGTTAGATAAATGTCACTTTCATTAGGAAAGTGGATCCACTAGCAGAAAACATGGATCCACTATCCCCTTAAAATCAGGGATTCATTATCTCATTATTAAGATATTGAATTCCACTATGATTTCTGAAAGGTCATTATAATGAAATGCCATTTTCCTGTTCATAAGTGGTGCAAACAGTTAAACAGTAGGAAATAATTGGAATAGTGCATTGATGGACTGCATCTATAAAAATGCTCTATAATCCTCTCACTGCACAACATTAAGACTCATACACCATCTAAGAGGGTTGTGAAAGTGAGAGACAAAAACTCTTCTGCAGCAGTTCAGGCATCAACAAACAATTAACTATGGCTGGAGGTTAGATCCTATATGCTTCCTATTTATTCTTACAGTATGGAGTTTTGATGTTTGGAGCGTTATCAAATATGCTTTTCCTGGACAAAAGTTTGGTAGCCGAATAGTTATCACAACAAGAAATAGTGAAATAGGCCGGGATGCCTGTCACGAAACCCAAGGTGATGTGTACGAGTTGAAGCTTTTGTCTGAGAAAGATTCATGGGAATTATTTTGCAAAAAAACATTTTTGATTGATTCATGTCCTCCATATTTGGTGAAAATTGCTGAAGATATTGTAAATAGATGTGGTGGTCTGCCTCTGGCGATTGTAGTAATTGCCGGTATATTGGCTACCAAGGGTACGGATATTGCAGAATGGACAAGTTTCCAGAATGGTCTTAAGCTTCAATTGGAAACCAATGACAGGATGAAAAATTTGAAAAATCTATTATCCTTGAGTTACTATGATCTTCCATATTATCTAAAGTATTGTTTCTTGTACTTTAGCATCTATCCTGAAGATGCCATCATTAATAAAAACAGACTCATTCGACTATGGATTGCTGAAGGCTTTGTCAAGGACAAGGGTCAACAAGTGAAAGAAGAAGTTGCTGAAGCTTATCTCAATGAGCTAATTCATCGAAACTTAATCCAAATTGCAAAGAAGTCTCTTGTGGGGAAGATTATTAGCTTAAAAGTTCATGATATTTTACGAGAAATAATCCTTTCAAAAGCACTAGAGCAAAACTTTGCAATCATAGTCACTGGACAGAACAAAGAATGGTCCGACGACAACTGTAGACGCCTAATAATCCATAGATTTGATGATGATGGCATTTTAAAAAGCACTTCCTCCAAAAGTCATATCCGTTCATTACAGTGCTATAATGATCCGGTACTGGTTTCATCTTCATTATTAAAACTGTTGTCCTTTGATTATTATATTCCTCTAAAGGTGTTAGATTTAAGAGGTACTCATCTAAACAAAATTCCAAAGGAAGTTTTCAAGTTGTTTCATTTGAAGTATTTGAGTTTGAGGAGGACACAGTTGAGAAATGTTCCTAAATCCATACAAGCTCTTCAAAACTTAGAGATACTTGACTTGAAGTACACTTGGGTGTCTAATTTGCCAATTGAGATTGGAAATCTTCATAAACTCCGGCATCTCATTGTGGGCTCTATTTGGGGTGGTGGTTTTTATGCTCCTCTTGAGATCGGGAGATTGTTGTGTTTACAAAAGTTGAGTTATGTACAAGCAAAGAAAATTAATGGCGTCAAAGTGGTGTCGGAGATAGGGAATCTAATACAACTGAGAAATCTTAAAGTTAAAGATTTGAGAGAGGAAGATGGAAAAGAATTATGTTCATCCATGGAAAAGTTGACAAACCTTATCTCTTTAAAGCTTGGGACTGTTAGAGAAAATGAGATCCTTGATATCCAACATTCTTTATCTACCGTTCCTCTTTGTCTTCGTACATTAATATTGAGTGGGCGTCTAGAGAGGATCCCTCAATGGTTATCTTCACTTGTAAGCCTAACTAAACTAGAGTTGTTTAGTAGTTGTGTTCTTGAAGATCCACTATTGCTTCTCCAAGATCTGCCCATGTTAGCATGCCTTCGACTTCATAAGTCTTATGAAGGGGATGGGTTGTGTTTTAAGGCTGGAAAGTTCCCAAAGCTCAAGTTTTTGGATATTTCTTGGTTGAGGGCACTGAAATGGATAACGGTGGAGGAAGGTGCAATGCCCCATCTTGAAGAGCTCCAATTGGATAAATGCGAATTGTTAGAACAGGTACCTTTTGGTATTCAACATTTGTCTAAACTCAACTCAATTGAATTCATTGATTTGAACCATAAATTGATGCTTAGTTTAGAATCAAATGGTGAAAACTACACAAAAATATCTCACATCCCTCACATTAAAATTGTTAAATAAATTTGTAAATGGTGAGATAATGCAGTTTCTTAGCTGGATGGCCAGGAAGTGTAATATGTGTAAATGTCCATGTATGCATGTATATATGTACACTTTGTTATTCATAAAGCAATAGTTTTCTAATTAAATTTGATTAAGTATTTAATTGTACTTTATTTTAATTTAAGTGTTTTTGAGTAAGTACTCAAAAAAAAAAACTGTTTTGAAGTAAATAGAAGTCTTGGATATCAGAGCTCTTTCAAATTTGTATATTAATTGATTGTAGATTACATATTTTATAATTTTATTTGATATTATACCACTTCATGGGAATCCATATAAGTAATACTAGTTTTAGGCGCACATTGCGCGAATGAGTTAATGCCCAATGTTTATATTTAAATAAATATTTGAAAGTATATCAATACAAGATTATATAAGAGAAATTTATACATAGGTAATTGAATGTCGAATTTGTTTATTTAAATATGTAACTCAAAGTATATGAATCCAAGATAATATAGGAAATTTATTATAATTGTCACTGAAATAAATGTTTGCAACTTTGTAAAATCGATAGTCTAAATACTTGGTCTAAAAACGATAGTCTAATTCTCAACAAAAAACAAAAAAACAAACAAACGATAGTCTAAATACTTGGTCTAAGTATTCTTAATTCTCTTTTGAGTAACATTATTGTCATTGTTTTCATCTTCACTATTTGTCATCTTCCTTTTTATTGGTAGTGTGTTATTTGCAATTGGGTTACTGTTGGTAGCATAGATGACAACATCATGCAATGATATTATGATGTAGGAAGCTATGAATTTTTTCCTTTAATTTAGGTGTTTTGCTCGAGATTTATTTGGTTTAACCATTATTGTTGAATGAGTTATTGTGGATAAAGAAATCCCTAGTTTAAGAAATAATATTAGATAAAGTAGTAAAAATTTGAACATTTAATTTTAAACATGATGTAATCCAAATTAAAGATATTATGAGATACTTCCCCGCTTCAATTTGTTGGTTATTTTATCTAAAAACAATCTGAACCATCCATTTGATTTAATAATTTGACCATCATTTTTTCTTCCCATTATAGACCTAACTTTTTTTTTTAACTGTTATCAGTATATGGTTTATATTCAGGTGTGAACTTACCTTTTTGTGAGAACTTGAGAATCAGTGCACACCGTTGATTTAACACCATCCTACGGCCTAATAATTGTTTTTTTTTTTTATAATGCTCTGTTATGTTTTAAGTAGTATTGGCGGGGTTGTTTTGGTAAATTATGACAACAGTTTCGGAATAGTCTGAACTTCACTTCTAACGTAAGCCGTCGTTGGTTTTGTGATTTGGGATGAATTCCAAGGTGTTAAAACAGACTCAGAGTACATCGGCAGTTCACCACTCCAGAGACGTCAACGTTCTTCGCCATACCGACGTGGGAACATGAAGGTGCGTAGTTCTTTACCTGTTGCGCTGGTCTTCTTGTTGCGTTTGGGTCGTAGATGGCGCTGCAGGAGTGTGGTGCGTTGGGGGGTTGTCATCAGTTTTGGCATGTTTGGGTTGGTTCTCGTATGGTGGTTAACGGGGGTGGTGTGTTGCAGCTATTTTGGCGTGTTTTGTTTCTTAAGATATAAATTAGGCTATGGTTTTTTCTTCCTTCATCTTATATATATTTTCAGGATATGAAAACACATCTCATCATCAGAACACTGTGTCTCAAAATCTTAATTGGAAAGACATGCAGTATTGATGGGTAATAACCCCAGGGACTACTGTAGAAATATAATGTATAGTCCGTGTATTATTGTATCCCTAAAAGGTCGAGTGTCCCTTAGAAAATAGTAAGGGTCAAGTGCCCTTTGGGGAATATTATATTCCTGAAGGGTCATGTCATATTTCTATATAAAGGACCTGACCCTCCACTGTAATGGCATTCTGAATCCTCTCATCCCAGATTCAACCCGGAATATTCACTCCTCTCTCTCTCTTGTTTTTCTCTCTTCTTCTCCAAGAAGGAAGCCATGGCTTCCCTCCCCCTTTTCCCTGCTTTCATGTATACACACTCCATACACTACATCATACACAATCAAACAACACACGTGGTGTAAATCCGTTCCCCACTCAACCCGGAATATTCACTCCTCTCTCTCTCTTGTTTTTCTCTCAACCCGGAATATTCACTCCTCTCTCTCTCTTGTTTTTCTCTCTTCTTCTCCAAGAAGGAAGCCATGGCTTCCCTCCCCCTTTTCCCTGCTTTCATGTATACACACTCCATACACTACATCATACACAATCAAACAACACACGTGGTGTAAATCCGTTCCCCACTCAACCCGGAATATTCACTCCTCTCTCTCTCTTGTTTTTCTCTCTTCTTCTCCAAGAAGGAAGCCATGGCTTCCCTCCCCCTTTTCCCTGCTTTCATGTATACACACTCCATACACTACATCATACACAATCAAACAACACACGTGGTGTAAATCCGTACCCCCGTCTGTGGGGAACGCGACGAAAAACCGTGTTCTCTTTCAAAAAAAAAAAAAATCAAACCCAAGCTGAAGATCGAACCCCTACCCTTTCAATCAAATCGTGAATTCATTTCCATCAGACTATCATCTAATTTGGTGACTTTCACCATCATAATGTGGTGATTATCATTATACAATCATCATCTCATCAATCATCAGGCCATCATGATACCATCATCCTCAATCATCAACAACAGCAGAATGGACGACAACCAGCTTCGTCGTTGACGCCGTTGGCCTCACCGTTTCCGATCACCGCCGACTTCACCATCGGCTGCAGCAGCAACCACCGCCGGGCGAAAGAAGAAGAAGCAAACATCATCGTTAACTTCACCATCGGCCACCACAGCAATAACCGCCGCAGCAACTACTGCCGACGTCACAGCCGCCGACGACCAACGGCGGCCAGACCCAGCCAATGTCGCCACCGCCAATGGGACCCTCAACCGCTGCTGTGACCTCCACCACGACCTGCCGCTGGCTCGGACGAAAATATGGATAGAAGACCACAGGCCACCGCCATTCGCCGACACCACAGCCACCTCCACGTCGCCGCCCGAGCCGATTAACGAACCACCACCAGATCAGTTCAGATCCGCCTAGTTCGACGGCTCTCCAGCGTCCGTCCGTGACTCCAGCTTCTACGCCTCCCACTGCCGCCGGAGCCGTCACTATCATCGGTCTCTCTCTCAAAAATGGCGAAACCGGTGAGGACGACGAAACAGTGGTAATGGCGTGGGTAAGATGAAGCTAATTTTGGCATATTATTATTGCAATTGTTAAAGATGGCAAGATGCTGATGCTTTCACGTGGTTCCCATTCCATTTACTATTTAATAATATTATTATAATAATTAGAGGTGGCAGAATTTATGGAATGGTTTGGCAGTATGTTAAGCTTGTTAGCTGGAAGGTGGAAAATGTATTGTCTTTAGCTTTTAGCTTTAGCAAAATGGGATTAACTATTTAGTCATGTATTTTTAATGCAAAGATGGTGGAGCCATGGTCCCATTTTAATGTAAAAGGAGTGCCGGATTCCTCATGTCCCTAAATGAGGGTGATAAACGCAGCTGGCCATGGTAAATAATGACACGACTGCCTCTCATCAACTCCACGGATGAATACTTGGCAATTGGCATGAAAAACAGATGAAAAAGGAAGTTCATCTTCTACACTATCACTTCGCCCCCATAACAGCAACGTCGACACCGGAGACGTCTGGTCGTCACCGTTGCTCATCATGCTATGGCCAACCATTGCCGGATCTCCATGATGCCGCCGCTCCGTCACCACGGCCCCCACCGCAGCCGCGACGTCTCTCTCCCTGGGAACCACCGTGACCTCCACCGCAACTGCCGTCGTCATAAAAGTACTCCACCGTGCCGCCGTGCCACTAGCTCCGACTCCAAGTTGTCCTATGAATACCGATCGCGAACACCACAGCGATCACCAACCAACCACCGCCGAAAACTCGCTGCGTTGGTGATCATCAAAACTGGAGAAAGAGAAAGGTCATTGCCGTTTCCAACCTCTCCGTCGTCCACCGCGTCACACACCTTCGCCAGCCGCCGTCTCCTCCCTCCTCCGGCGATCTCTTTCCCTCGCAGAGTCACGAACCAGAATGGAGAAATGTTGAAGATGATGAACAGGAGTTTTGTTTCTTCTTCATATTATTATAATTATAATACAATTATGTATTATTATTATTGTAAAAAACAGCCAAAAGCTGCTGCTACCTATGCATAAAGTGGGGGGTTTTGTCCCCCACATTACTTTGAGTAATAATAAAAAAAAAAAAAGTATTTTAATGGGGTAGAACGGCTACCCCATGTTCCCATGTGAAAAAAAAAAAAAAAAAAAAAGGGGAAAAAAAAAAAAAAAAAGGGGAAAAAAAAAAAAAAAAAGGGGAAAAAAAAAAAAAAAAAAAAAAAAAAAAAGTGGGAGAAGAAAAAGACAAAAATGGTGGGAGAAATAAAAGTGGAGAAAGTGAAAAGAAAAGAAAAGGAAAAAACAAAAATGTTGGGTTTGGTAGTAGACTGGCAGGAGGTGTTTTTGGGTTTGTGTTTGTTCACTGTTTAATCAAACTAACTGCCGCAAATAGGAATCGTACCCAAGCCATTCCACAGGAAACAACCTAACCCACTGAACTGCACTAACTTTTGTTCACCAAGTACACGATATTATATTAAAGTGTTACGGAGTGGGTAGAAAGAAGGAGCTGCCAACAGGAAAAATCATATGTATGCTGCCAGTAAGGGTCGACCTCACAACATCTCACAAGAAAGGAACAACCTAACCCACTAAACCACACCAGTTCTTGTTGACCATTTATGCGATATTATATTAAAGTGTGACCCTACCTCTGCTCCACACACTTTAAGATAATATTAGATAAGAGCATTTCTTTCCTATTTTCCCACTAAAATTATGGGAAGCCATGAAGATGAAGAATCAAAGACTTCAACAAAGATCAGAATTGTTGAAGACGAAGACTCCAAGTTGAAGATTGTAGTCTCTTATTAGAAATAATAGATTTTTGTATCCTGATTCTATGTAAGGAGACTCTTGTAAAACTCTCCGACTCTTTCGTTTGGGGTTTGATCGACCTGCACGGATTTGTCTGGTTGAGTATGCTGTATGTCCATGCTTTGTCATGGCATTTGTAAAAAAAAAAAAAAAAAAAAAAAACTCGTCCCTTCCGTTTGGGGTTTGGCCAACCTGCACGGATTTGTTCGTTTGAGTGTGTCCATGCCTCGCCATGACACTTAAAAAAAAATATGAATATAGTCTCCGGCTCTTCCGTTTGGGGTTTGATCAACCTGCACGGATTTTTCCGGTTGACCGTGCCCATGCATCGTCATGGCACTTGAATAAATAAAATCCCGCGCTCCCGCGATGAGACCAAAATGGTCGCCCAAATACCAGCTTGGTGAAAAAGATGCTATTGGCACAAAGAAAAAAAGGGCCATTGCGGTCGTAAAAAAATAATAAAAATCCCGCTTCTCAGCGATGAGACCCCTGTGGTCGTTAAAACACCAGCTCGGTAAAAAAGATGCCTATAGCACAAAAACTCTTGCGCAATATAGTGGCTTTGGGTGCCCGCACAGCCCCAAAGTGGTGCATTAAGTCGTTAGGTATCCCTCGGAGTGAGGGTTCATTTTTAGTTATAGAAGTGAAGTTAGGAACTAACTTAGGATTTGCATATCAGGATAGGCATGCATTACATGCATATTTGCATTTTTTGCAGAATGATATCCGCTCTATACCACCCACGGTGGAAATGAAGTCCAGAAAAGCTCGCTGAGCATGAAGAATCACTAAGAAGATTCAACCTGGAAAGGCTAATCAAGCTGCATAAACAACCAGACAAACCCTTAATAGTCTTTAAATGATTACACTTTTGGTTGTACTCTTTTTCCCTTAGCTAGGTTTTTTCCCACTGGGTTTTTCTTAGTCTAAGGTTTTTAACGAGGCAACCAGTGTAAATCACGCCCCTCATACTCAACTCAAACTTGAGGGGTTCATCACAGACTATTAAGGCATTCAAATCGGGGAGACTTTGCTTGCAACGAGTTGACCATCGGGAACACATTCTACTTCTCGAACCTGACGACTCTCGCAGATTCAAGAAGTGGGGGACTTGTGATGGGTAATAACCCTAGGGACTACTGTAGAAATATAATGTATAGTCCGTGTATTATTGTATCCCTAAAAGGTCGAGTGTCCCTTAGAAAATAGTAAGGGTCAAGTGCCCTTTGGGGAATATTATATTCCTGAAGGGTCATGTCCTATTTCTATATAAAGGACCTGACCCTCCACTGTAATGGCATTCTGAATCCTCTCATCCCAGATTCAACCCGGAATATTCACTCCTCTCTCTCTCTTGTTTTTCTCTCTTCTTTTCCAAGAAGGAAGTCATGGCTTCCCTCCCCCTTTTCCCTGCTTTCATGTATACACACTCCATACACTACATCATACACAATCAAACAACACACGTGGTGTAAATCCGTACCCCCGTTTACATTTACACCATCAAGTATTAAGTTATATATAGGGGTATAAACGAATCGAATCGAGTCAAATACCACAGTATTCGATTCGAATTCGATTATTTTGACTAGTATTCGAATTCGGATTCGTTTAGTATTCGAATCCTAAATTCGATTCGTATTCGATTCGATCAATGTATTCGAATATATTCGATTCGATTCGAATATTCGAATTCGAAATGACAGCCTTAATTTTTTTTTTTTTAAATTCTCCAATAAATTAAGATAAAATACAATAAAAAATTTAAATGTAAATAGCATAATATACTGTATGAATATACTAATCAAGAATTACAACATGATAACAACACAAAGTCTTTCATCAAATTCATATATCAAATATTAGAATAAAAATTTCAAGTTGGCATTAAGCTTGATCATCAACCCAAATACTCGCATTATGACATAACTGGTTCTTCTTCCTCCTACAAAAAACAATAAGTTAAAATTATTATCATTCAATTACTAAGATATACTAAATTACAAAAATAGAACTTACATGTGTCATAATAGGCTTATTGATTCCATGAAGTTGACGAACCCAATCTGCTCCACAAATCAAAACTTGCACCATATCAGAAGATAGTTTAGCACGATAAGGATCTAGAACTCGAGTACCTGCACTAAATGTAGCTTCCGATGCAACTGTGCTAATTGGAATAGATAAAACATCACGTGCTAATTTAGACAAAATACTGAACTTTAATTCATGAGATTTCCACCAAGCTAAAGCATCAAATATAGAAGCAACTTCACCATCTTGACACCTATAAACCCCTTCCTCCAAGTAATTTTTTTACCGGATTTCCGATGCAATTCCAGCGAGTAACACAATCAAGAATTAATTTTTTTACCGGATTTCCCAAATGATGCACAATCTCAGAAAACTTCAACAACCTAGACTCAGATTGATTAATAAATCGCACACTATTCCTAACATCATCAACAATTGTTTTAATTGAAGAAAGACCATCCTGAACAACAAGATTCAATATATGAGCAGTGCACCTCACATGAAATAGCTTACCACTCAAAGGTAGCTTATGACTCCGTGAGAAGGTTTCTTTGGCAATTCTAACTGCAACATCATTGTTTGAAGCGTTATCCACTGAAATTGTGAAGACTTTATGCTCTATCCCCCAATCTTTTGTGGATTTCATAACTCCATCAATGATATCAACACCTAATATATAATTACAGCCAATAAAGAGTAATTATTAATTAATTAATATAGAGATATAGTTAAAAACAAGTGACAAACAATGATGTAACTAAACATTACCAGTATGTGGAGGAGGAAGAGGCATGAAACTAAGCACACGCTTTTGAAGTTTCCAATTTGAATCAACAAAATGTCCAGTGACACACATGTATGAAATCTTTTGCACTTTAGACTTCCAAATATCAGTGGTCAATGATATTTTGTTGATGGTTTTTAAAAGCGATTGTAGCTTTTTCTTCTCTATGTCATAAACAGTAATGACATCATTCTTTGCCATGGCACGAGAGATTTTCTCAAATTGTGGAAGATTAACTTTGAACATGAAAGTAAAACCATAATTTTCCACAACATTTAATGGTTGCTCGTGCATCAGAATCCAGTGGGCAATAGCTTCTCTTTGCTTCATATGATCATATTTACCATTTGCCAAAGGAGGTGTTTCAAACTTGGATTTTGCATTTTGAAATTGTAAGATATTTTGATTTTTTGTATGAACTTTCTTTTGTAAACACCTTTTCAAATGATTCCAAAGATGACTTGTTGTCGAAGATGCAGACTTAGAAAGGAGTACTTTACAATGTATACATTGTAACTTTATACTTCCATCTTTTGCAATAACTTCATTAAACTCAGTATGAGCTTTTGATACTTTCTTTCTTTTCTTCCTTTGAAATTGGTCTTTTATCATTATTATTTTCACAATCTTTCTCATTCCCACCTTTTTCATCTCCAACATCTCCAACATCTAAATTTTCATTTCCTACACCATCACAATTAACATCCATCACAATTAACATCCAAGTTGTCTACATTTTCACATTCATCATTATCATCATTAAAATCAGCCTGCAAAAAGTTAACAATCACACACTAAAGATACCAACAAGATTCACTAAAGAAGACTTCAAGATTCATATGCAAAACTTCAAGATTCATATACAAGATTAGAATGGTTACCTCATCTAGGTCACATTCTCTAATATCGTGTACTTGTGTTTGCTCATTTGGATTTGAGGATTCCATAGCTACAAATAAGAATATGTTACTTGATGAATCTGTCCACCCATTTGCATATAAATAAGTAATATATAAATAAGTAATATATATATATAAATAATAACTAATAAATAAGAGGTGAGTAGACTCACCGTCGGAGGAGCCTCGAATCGGCCGTGAAGGACGTTGGTCAGACGAAGCCGCGGTGGTGCCGTGGTGGTCTCCTTGTTGCCTTCGCCGAGGTGACCAGACCTAGCCGGCTTGTGTGGAACGGACTTGCCGGAGTGCTGAAGCCTGGACAACTGAAGCGGCGAGGCGAAGCGGCTAGCCGGACTGTTGGTGCGGTGGTGAATCGATGAGGCTAAGCGACTGGCGGAGCAACGATCGCTGGACGGCGAGGCGAAGTGGCTGCGGAACTGCGGACTGCTGACGGGCGACGATCGCCGACGACTGCTGCGGAACTGCGGAACTGCGGACTGCTGACGGGCGACGGCTGCTGCTGCGGACTGCGGACTTGCGGAGTGCGGACTCGGAGTGCGGACTTGCGGACGGGAATGCGGACTGCGGAGGCGGACTACGGAAAGGCGAGGGGGCTTAGGGGTTTTTTTTAATATATATATATATATATATATATATATATATATACGAATATATTCGAATCGAATATATTATTATTTGTATTCGGATTCGATAAGCATTCGAATCGAAATGTGTATTCGAATTCGGATTCGAATTCGAACCGAATTCGAATCTCGAATCGAATAAAAAATGTTTGATTTGTTTACACCCCTACTCTCTCATACTTTTGAGGTCAGCCTTCTTAAAGTGAGCTTCCAAGGTGTTATCAGGCATTCCCTAGTGGGTGTTAATTTTTTATTACATAATGGTAAATTTGTAATTTGCTTAAAAATTGATGGCAATTAATAAAAATAAAATCCAAATGTTATATAAAAAAATTGCAGCCAGAGAAGAAAGACCCAAGAAGTGGAAGATGAATGAAGGAGAGGAAAATATTGGCACCTTCTTCCTTAATTTCCCTCAACTTTCGGTGAAATATTGTGTGAAGAAACAAAAGGTAGTGGAGGTCCCAAAAAGTTCGAAGAAGACAAAAGATAGTGGAAGACAAAAGGTAGTGGAGTCATGGTCGTCGTTGTTTTGGTCCGCATTAGCCTTCAATTATTGAGATGCCTAATTGTTGTTATTTTGAATCTCAATAATTTTGCTGCATACTAAAATCTTATTTGAACTCCCACTCAATAAACTACACCGCCAAGTAGCTACCAATTCTTCTCTGCCCACGGCAACAAGTCATTAACAACGGTTGGTAGGTGTAGAATAAGTTTTATATATAAACAAAGGGATTTAATTTAGAAAAATTAACCACAACTAAAATTTGGTACAAAACCAAAAGATTGAATTTATTTATACAAAAATAAATAAAAACTAAAAGAGGGTTTTTTTTATATATTTTTTATTATTATTTTATTATTATACTAGTTTTTCACGCACATTGTATGAATGAGATAATGTCCAATGATTTTTTTTAACTAAGTATTTCAAAGTATATCAATGCAAGATTATAAAGAGATGTTCATGCATATAGGTAATTCATTGTTGATTTTTTTTTATTTAAATCAATAATTCAAAGTATATGAATGCAAGATAATATAAGAGATATTGATTATAATTGTCACTAAAATAAATGTTTGCAACTTTGTAATAACGCTAGTCTAAAAGCGGTAGTCTAAATAAATACTACTTTTGGTTTAAATTTATCTAAGTCTTCTTAATTTTCTTTTGGTAGCATTGTCATTGGCTCTGTTTGGTAAAATAGTTAGCCTATCAGCCAATTTTGACTTATTTGACTACGATTAGTTGTTTGACTTGGTTAAACAATTAATATGATGTCTGATTAATTAATTAGTTTTTTGTAACAATTTTTTGCTCTAAAATGCTAAAATTCAAAAAGCTATGCAAAGTAACTTTTTCGATTAGCTTTTTTTGGGAAAGTCATTTGTATGTAATCAACTTATAGCTAACAACTACCAAACAATTTTCTACAATAAACTAATGCTATCAACTAATTAAATTCACTAACCAAATCAGCTAACAGTCATTACCAAACACTTCCAATTGTCTTCAACTTTAATACTTGTCCTTTTTTATTATTATTGATAGTGTATCATGTGCAACTGTGTTACTATTGGTAGCATATAAGACAACGTCATGCAATGAAATTATGGTGTAGGAAATTTTAGATTTGCCTTTTGTGTATATGATTGGATCTTAATTAGTTGTACTATGAACTCTTTATTTTGCAAGCGTCTGTTGATATTTGGTAGTGGTAGTTTTTTTCCCTACATGCATGATTCATGTGTTGTGAGATGTGTGTCGTAGATTTTCATATAAAAGTATTGAACAAAATATTAATATTTATTATATTTGTAGAATGTTGTTTACTTGGTAGTAACAACAATGACTTTGCAGGTAGTCTGAATACTAAGTATTGTTTTTGCCTTTAATCCAAAAATTTTAAGTCTAAAAAATGAAATGAATTTTGAATTAATATTAGTTCTAATATATTTAAAGGATACACAATAAGTATTTTACATACAAGATCAATGAATTTTGCAACGATGACTATTTTTGAAATTTCATTATTTTATGAATTCGCAAGCTTTATTGCAACATTGTTGTAGTCACGACATTTTTTTGATGCGTTAAGTGTGTCACGATGTCTTATTGCCCTACATTGGTATTTTTAATAATGATTTTAAAATGTTGTTGCGTAAGATAATGGTCTAATTACGTACTATTTACATATTATTATCAACATAAAAGCATACTAGTCTTTTAGGTGTTCTGCTCAAGGTACTTTTGGTTCAATCATTATTGTTGAATGAGTTTTTGTGGATAGAAAATTCATAGTTTATTTAAGGAATAAAATTAGGCAAGGTAGTAAAAATTAATACATTTTAAATCATCTTAATAAGGAAATATGATTTATCTTTAAAGTGAATAACTATGATATAATCCAAAGATATTACGGTGTACTTTCCTGCTTCAATTTCTTGGATTATTTGAATACCCTCTTTGTTAGCAAATCTTCCCCAAGTACGTAGTTAATATGATTGATTTCAAACTGTTTTTTATTTTTATTTTTTTCCTATGGTATTAATAAAATACTTGGTAAATAAATACATAACATATTTCGTATTATAACTTTGATATTTAATTACATAATAATTAGCATAATAAGTTTATTTTAAATATATTGTTGTTGCTTTTTTTAAAAAAGGTTTTAGTTCTCAATTGAAAATATAATAATTATTACTTCAAAAGTGTTACAATTTTAGGAAAATAAATCCCATAACCTCCGTTGATATGATATTTTCCACATATTTTAAGAAAAAAAAAAGATATAATATAAATTTTTATATTATTCTCATATATTTTTATGATGTGAGAGTATTTAAGTTTTTATATAAATTATTCTTAATAACTTATTTTCCACCAACCAAACAATAAAATTAAACCCAGTGTGGTAGCTCAAGTGGTAAGTGAACTTTTTTTGTGGGGAAGTTTTTCAGGAGAACCCGGGTTCGATTCCCGCAAGTGACGATTTCCCCTGGGCCAGCTTTCAGAGTAAATGTGCATATACCAAAAAAAACAATAAAATTAACATTCCAAGTAATTTTCTTTTCCTAGAATTTAAATTTAATTTCTTCTTAATTCTTTTGCGAAAAATCAAACCAGCCACAGCCCACAAGTACGTGTTTATGCATTAACGTCAAAGCCAACCTATTTTACTGAAGTGATGTTGGGTTTAAATTTACAATAATGCCCTTTCTTTGTCTTTTAAAGCCTACGCAACATTTTTGTTTTTGGAGCAAACCATTTCCATAGAAAGAAACAGAGACTTACAGGCAGTGGAAGAAAGTGCGAAAAAAATCAAAAAAAAAAAAAAAATCATCTCCCATTTTCTTCAAGCTTCGATCCTAGTTTTATTTGGGTATGAGTTAGGTGAGTATGACTGTATGAGCTCCATTTTCATTCTACTTCTCTTGGATATAATTTTTTTTTAGACTAATTAAATTGTTGAGACTTAGTCTATTGTTAATTTGTGTTGGCTTAGTCTTGTGGTTTTGGTGTAACTTGTTTATTTATTGATTGTTTTTGCACTGAATAAATCAGTTTAGTTCTAACTCTCACATAAACTTGGTGTTTGATAAATTAGGATTTTCGGCAATAATTACGTCGTGGGTCAGCTAAATATCTCAGATTTGAAAGATTTTTGGTAAGTTCCTTTATTCTTGTAAAATTATAGAGGTGAGAAGCATTTTCCAAAAGTTATTACTTACATTTGGAATCTCTATTATTTATTTATTTTGAATACCTATTTTGGTTAGAATTAATATTTCCAAAATATATATTTGAACTTTGTTTAGAATATGATTTGTAAATTATTTTAAAGATATTCTTGAGCATGCCTAAATTTGGATATTATGAGTATATGAAAATGCGTAATTCTACTATAGTCAAACTGTTAAAGTAACTTTAGTAGGTTTATTTGATTTTTTATTTTATTTTATTTTATTTTATTTTTGTTTACTACTGCGCGTTGCACATCTTTCTGGTAGATTTTTGTAAACGAGTAAGATTTGCATCGTAAAGAATTGAGGGGTCTACATACTAATGCTAATACATTTTGTTACCGTCATCAAAACCTATATATATATATAAACAATTATTCTTAACAAGTTTCCGTTTTTAATGATATCCGAAATACTATACGTATACCCAAAAGATAAAGAGTTTGCTACATCGCCATAAGTACTCACACACTCACAAACATATTACTTTATATATTGAGATAAACAGTTGAGTACAACAAATTAGTACATAATTTCAAGAATAAACATAAAATATACAGAGATAAACAGATAACCCTTCCTTATTTCTCCTGATGCGAAACCAGGGCCCATTTTTTGATTTGCGTGGCCATGTGCTGATAAATAAGTGAGGCTTTATCAAAGTATTAATAAACTGCGAATTAAAGAAAAATTGCAAAGAGAAAAATACAAAAAATTTAATTTTGAGCCAATATAATCACAAATACATATATTAATTATTAGGCCATGGTTGAACTAGGGACCCCAAAATTTTGGAGTCCTGTGTGGTCACACATCTTACACGCCCTAAAATCCGGCCTGATGCTCACTTCTTTTCCTTTAAAGTGTCAGCATCTAACCCTTATTGCTTCTTGAGTCATTTATATGATCTTCTATATATTTAAGCTCTCCTTCAACTCTTCCTTCTATCTTCTTAATTTCACCTTCTTCTGCTTGCTTCAACAGTGCAACTTGATAGCTAGGCAATCTCTTCTTTTTGCTTGATGTACTAGTCATGGGTCTTAATTTCCATCTTCAAATTCTTTTTCTGCTTAGAGGGCTGTCTAGGCACCAAAGTTAAGCTTGCTTCATACTCCACCCTTGATTGATGAATGATAGCCTCTAAGTTGTGCTGATAATGTCCATCGATCCCTATCAAATTCCTCTAGATTTTTTTTTTTAATGTAGGACAACACTTTTTCAAAGCCTCTAGGGAAAATGGCAAGTTTGGTCTCTGAGTTATAATGGTAGTGATGACTCAGTCCCTGAGTTACGACCTTATCCATTTTAAGTCTCTCAGTTATGAGCGATGTGGGCGCATTTGGCCTCCGACAATTAAAATTGACGGAAAAGTATAAAAAATTATTTAAAATTTGAGTGGTAAAGTAAGAAATTTACATTTTATTCACTTTCTTATATTGAAACCACTTTTGCAACATTATTTTCAACTTCCTAGCTTTCTATTTAAAGGTTGTTCAATTCCAAAAGTAATTCAATAATCCTTGTATGACTTGTTAGGAACATAAGTTTGTGACTCAGTACAAACAAGAGAACACTTGATCATCATTGTCTTCAAGCATGTAAAGCACACCATCAAAGTTTCTAATTTCCTTTACTAAACAACAAGGGAAATCAAACCATAACTTTTGAAATATAAGAAGATGCCAAATTTCTCAAGTTATTTTTAATACGAAAAATTCTTTCGTAAGCTCTGCAGTAAATCAAGAATATAATCGTCTATCCTGATAATATATCAAAATTATAATATATATATATATATATATATATATTTTCAAGGGATTCGAATTTTTAGAAAAATTAATCCCAACAAAAACGAAAGAAAAAAATAAGGAGAAGGAAAAATCCAAATTGTGTGTACCACACATTCTCCTTAAAACCAATTTGCTACCTCGTGAGGGTGCTAGAAGAATTATAGTGTCAATCTCCCAAGATAAAATGAATTACCGTAATATAGTTGAGCACTCAAGCTATATTACTCTCGGCAAACTAGAACAGATGGCGAGCACTTCGACTTTTTTATTGAAAGTGTGGTAGAATTTTCAAGAAGAAAATATTTTTGTAGAAGAGAGGAGAAAAAATCAACAAAAGTTTTGATTAGTTCAAAACCCAGAAGCCAAATAATCTGCTCAACACCAAGTCTTTATATAGAGAATTATGAAAATATTGACATTAACATGGCACAATAAATTTAATTTAATAATCGAATTATAACGTTTGAAACTGTCATACTAATTATCACAATAATATCAATGATTATAAAATTAAGTATAATTAATTTGTATCAACCATTAATAACATGTCTCAAAACACCTAAATAGTCGAGAAATACGTACTGAAAATCTAATTAACCTTTTAGAATTCACTGAAAAGTAATTAACTTTTCAGATTGTACCGAAAGTTACAACACTACTTTACGCACCGCAAGGTGCTAGATTAAGCACTAATTGGTGCATTAAAGCACCATTTGGTGCTTTGCTTTAATAAGCACCGGATAGTACATACTGAACATAACACCCAAAAATATAATGCTTTATCCAAAGAGCACCGCAAGGTGCTAATCAACCTCAAAGCACATAAATGTGCTTAACAAGTAACTTTTTTACTTCTCTCAGATTTACCTTGAGAATCAATTTCATATTCACCCATTAATCATTTTTAGTATACAATATATCAATTTCTTACTCTCATTACGAAAAATCCAAATTCACTTTTACCTGATCCAAATCGAAAAGTGGATCTCACATATATATTTGTACCATAACATGACCAAATGTCAGTTTTGCTAAAAAAATTCCAACAATCCCCCACATGAATGAATATTGATTTTTGGGACGTGAAAAATTGGTATGATTGTTCTCAAAAGGAGTCTTATCGAGTTTCTTGCGAGAAATCTTACTCAAAAGGCAATTGCTTGTCAAAACTATCTCACCCCATCCACTTTTTTTGGGTAGGCCCAAACTTATCAATATTGCATTCATAATCTCTTCCAATGTGTGATTTTTAATTACGTGCTGAAATAGCATTCGATTTAGGTGAATACGATGTCGTACTCTCGTGTACGATACCAACACTAGCATAGAACTCACCAATAGGTGTTTCATACTCATTACCCCTATCGCTTCTAACCTTTTTAATTTTCTAATTAAGTTGGTTTTCCACTCCATTCTTACATTCCATTCTTATAAAGAATGAATTTATCAACAGTTTCATCTTTGCTCTTGACCACATACATATAACAATATCATACATCGCTATGGATTAATTCAAGTGGAATGTAAACCGGGACACCGGGTGCCACTGCCACAAGGTCTTTGGCGAATTTTCGTTAATTTTGTCTCAACACAAATCTCGCATTTATGATTATAGTTAATTTGGAATGTGGTAATATGGTCTAAGTTAATTAATCTATGTATAGTGTTAAAATTAACATGATCGAGTCTATCATGCCACAAACATTAAGACTCAAGCAAGTAGGCTAAAGTAATAACACTTTTATTAATTACGATTATTACATCGAGCTTGAAAAATCCACCTAGTACATAACCATTGCCTACATACATTCCAGATTTAGACAAAACATCTTGTTTGACTCAAAAATCATTCAGAAGTCATTATTGTTCAACAGTGAACCAAAAACCATGTTTTTCTAGAGCTCGTGCACATACAAATCATTGTTTGAGTCACTCTTTCCTAGAGGTCATCTTAAGAACTTTTAATGACTTTTGTAAACTTTTAAAAATAAAAAAAATTTATAAAAGTCAATAAAAAATTATAACTGTTTGCAGGGACGTATCCATGAATTTGTTTCAGTGGGGGCGAAATATTAGAATAAAATAGATAGTAAAGGAAGAAATACTTAAAAGAAATATAATCACAAATATTATTGGATATAGGCGATAAATAAAACACATCAAAACTTTATAAAAATATTTATAACAAAATATGAAACATAATTAATTTGATAAATTAATTCAAATAGAAAACAAATTATAAATTACATATCTCACTATATATATCTACTATACTAATAAGAGCCAAAGAGAGTTAGACCTAAAATGGGTAGAAAAAATGACGGTCAATTTATTTAATCAAATGGACTGTTCAGATGAATTATTTAAACAAATAGATGGTTAAGATAATTCAGATTAATATTATTAATATAGATTACCTAATTTAACCTTACTTTTATGATTATCCGTTAAGTTTTCCGTTAAATATTATATTCTCCGTTAATATTCCGTTAACTTTTAACTTACCCATTAATTTATATAAGAAAGATTTTAGGTTCGAACCTCATCTCAATCAAATTTGACATAATTAAGTTTAATTTCTCACTCTATTTTACTCTTATTAAATTAAATTAAATAAATTAGTAGTTACAACAAAAAATGATACATATGTATTTCTTTAATTTAGAATTATGTGTCTACAATACCTTTATTTGAAAAAAAAATATTCATTATCAAAAAATTAAATTAAATAAGAGAAATAATTTCATTAGTTATATTGTCTTTATTTTCTCTCATGCAAAGATTCTTTACATTCAAATTTATCAATTGATATTCATTACATTGTCCATTATCTTATTTTTACAATATCTTGTAATTATATATCAAAGTTATAGTACAAAATAATGTTATATATATATTTACCTAGTATTTTATTAATATTATGAAAAAAAATTAAAATAATTTGAAACTAATTATATTAACTACTTGGGGATTGGTTGACAAAGAGAGTACTCAAATAATAACCCAACAAATTGAAGCGAAATCACTCTATTTTACTTTTATTGAATTAAATAAATAAATTAGTAGTTAACCAAAAAATATACATATGTATTTCTTTAATACCATGAAAAAAATAAAAAAGAATTGTTTGAAACCAATCATATTAACTACTTCGGGGATTTGTTGACAATGAAAGTACTCAAATAACTCATTACCCAGCAAATTGAAACGAGAAACTAACTTTTAATATCTTTAGAATACATAATATTTTAAATTGTCAAATTTTCATTAATTTATTTAATCTTTTTTCTTAAACTAGGAATTTTCTTTATCGACAATAACTCATTCAACAATAATGGTTGAACCAAATGAACCCCAAGCAGAACACCTAAAGGAAAGTCCATAGCTACTATATCATAATCTCATTGCATGACGTTGTCATCTATGCTACCAACAATAACCGAATTGCAAATAACACACTACCAATAAAAAGGAAGAGAACAAATAGTAAAGATGAAGACAATGACAATGTTACTCAAAAGAGAATTAAGAACACTTAGAAAAATTTAAATTAAAAGTAGTATTTATTTAGACTATCAGTTTTAGACCAAATATTTAGACTATCGATTTTACAAGGTTGCAAACATTTATTTTAGTAATGATTATAATGAATTCTCTATATTATCTTAGATTCATATATTTTGAGTTAGATATTTAAATAAAAAAATTCGACATTCAATTACCCATGTATAAATTTCTCCTATATAATCTTGCATTGATATACTTTCAAATATTTATTTAAATATAAACATTGGACATTAACCATTTATAACCATAAAAAAGTCATTAAAGAAGCTAAAAACACTTTTGCTTGCCATCTTGTCTAGGTAAATCTTTATTTATTAAATCTGTTTTTATATATTTATATCTAAAACATATATATATATATATATATACATATATATACATACAAGGCTATATAAGGGGGGGGGGGAGGGGGTGAGTGGGGGCAGCTGCCCTCACTGCCCCCATAGTGGCTCCGTCAGTGACTGTTTGTGACATAAAGAGTTAGTCATACAAAGTTTACAAAAGTTTAAAAAGATTTTATGAAAACTATTTAAAATCTATAAAAATTAATCATTTTAATTAAAAGTATTTTAAAATATAAAGAAGACATGATTGAAAACACCCCTGAAAGATTTTTACAAGAATCAATCTTTGGATAGGTCACACTATTGTGAGATCGTCTCACGGATCTTTATCATCTATAGTCATGACGGATGCTACTTAACATTTATATTATGGTTAACGGGTTTGGTTAACAAAAATAATATATGAATAATGAAATTTAAATTTTATGAAAAAGAATAAAGTTATAGTTTATATTATAACTAGTTTTACACTCGCATTGCGCGAATGAGTTAATGCCCATTGTTTATATTTAAATAAATATTTGAATGAAAATCAATGCAATATTATATAGGAGAAATTTATACATAGGTAATTGAATGCCGAATTTGTTTATTTAAATATGTAACTCAAAGATATGAATCCAAGATAATATAGGAAATTCATTATAATTGTCACTAAAATAAATGTTTGCAATATTGTAAAATCGATAGTCTAAATATTTGGTCTAAAAATAATAGTCTAAATAAATACTACTTTTGATTTGAATTTTTCTATGTATTCTTAATTCTCTTTTGAGTAACATTATCATTGTCTTCATCTTTACTATTTGTTCTCTTCCTTTTTGTTGGTAGTGTGTTATTTGCAATTGAGTTATTGTTGGTAGCATAGATGACAACGTCATGCAATAAGATTATGATATAGGAGCTATGGGCTCCTTTAGGTGTTCTGCTCGGGGTTCATTTGGTTCAACCATTATTGTTTAATGAGTTATCGTGGATAAAGAAATTCCTAGTTTAAGGAAAAAGATTAAATAAATTAGTAAAAAATTGAAAATTTTAAATATGATGTGTTCCAAAGATATTAAAAGGTGGTTTATCGTTTCAATTTGCTGGGTAATGAGTTATTTTAGTACTTTCATTGTCAACAAATCTCCCAAATAGTTAATATGATTGGTTTCAAACTATTCTTTTGTTATTTTTTTTCATGGTATTAATAAAATACTTGGTAAATTAAATAAATATATAACATTATTTTGTATTATAACTTTGATATTTAATTATAAGATAGTGTAAAAAGAACATAATGGACAATGTAATGAATATCAATTGATGAATTTGAATGTACAAAATCTTTGCATTAGAGAAAATAAAGACAATATAATGAAATTATTTTTCTTATTTAATTTATTGATAATGAATATATTTTTTTTTTTAAATAAAGACATTGTAGACACATAATTCTAAATTAAAGAAATGCACATGTATCATTTTTTGTTGTAACTACTAATTTATTTAATTCAATAAGAGTAAAATAAAGTGATCCCGCTTCAATTTGTTGGGTCATTGAGTACTCTCTTTGTCAACCAATCCCCAAGTAGTTAATATAATTAGTTTCAAATTATTTTAAATTTTTTTTTCATGGTATTAATAAAATACTCGGTAAATAAATATATAACATTATTTTGTATTATAACTTTGATATTTAATTACAAGATATTGTAAAAATAAGATAATGGACAATGTAATGAATATCTATCAATTGATAAATTTGAATATAAAGAATCTTTGCATGGGAAAAAATAAAGACAATATAACTAATAAAATTATTTCTCTTATTTAATTTAATTTAATTTTTTTTATAATGAATAATTTTTTCAAATAAACGTATTGTAGACACATAATTCTAAATTAAAGAAATACATATGTATCATTTTTTGTTATAGCTAGTAATTTATTTCTACATCTACAATCTTAATAAGAGCCAATAATGTTAAGGTTTTAACGGGAAGAAAAAAATGTTGGTGTAATTATTTACTTAAACAAATGGTTTATATTATTTTTATTTTAGTAATTTTTTTTATGATTTTCATTCTTTACCCTCTATTATTTTATTTTCTTCCCTTAAATAACCCACATTCCGTTAACTTTTAACTTTAGTAACGGAATATTCCGTTAACTTTTAACTTACACATTAATTTCTATAAGTAAGGTTCTAGGTTCGAATCATATTAACTACTTTTGTATAATGTTATATAATTATATTCATAGAAAAAAAATTAAACCAATCATATTAACTACTTAAGGAAGATTTGTTGGCACATAAAATATTCAAATAACCCAATAAATTGAAGCAAGAACTACCCCGTAATATTTTTTGGATTACATCATAGTTGTTCACTTTAAAGGTAAATCATATTTATTTATTAATTTGATTTAAAATGTATAAATTTTTATTACCAAAAGTAATATTTATTTATACTATCATTTTTAGACCAAGTATTCTGACTATCGGTTTTACAAAATTGTAAACATTTATTTTAGTAACAATTATAATCAATCTCTCATATATTATCTTGCATTCATATACTTTGAATTACCGATTTAAATAAACAAATTCAACATTCAATTACATATGCATGAACATCTCCTATATAATCTTGTATTAATATACTTTGAAGTACTTATTTAAAAATAAATATTGGACATTATCCTATTCGCGCAACGCGCGTGAAAAAAACTAGTAATTTAATAAGAGTAAAATAGAGTGAGGACTTAATTATGTCAAATTTGATTGGGATGGGTTTGAACTTAAGACCTTTCTTATAAAAATTAATGGGTAAGTTAAAAGTTAACGAAATATTAACGGAGAAGAGAATATTTAACGGAAAACTTAACAGATAATCATATAATTAATGATAAATTAGGAAATTGCAAGGAAAATAAAATAGAAATCTAAACAATCTGAACAATCCATTTGATTAAATAATTTGACCGTCGTTTTTCTACACATTTTAGGCCTAACTTTCTTTGACTCTTGTTAGTATAGTAGATATAGATATTTAGTTAGTAAAAATGAAATTATTGAGTTGAGAATATTCATTTTATTGTTTGGGATGTTAGAAAATATTTTTGTCAATTGTGATATTATCAACATTAACAATTTATATTAAAATAAAACTGATTTCTTTATCTGCTTTTCATTGTGATTATTTTAAGAGCAAATTGCCATTTTGGTCCACTGACTATAGGGGTCATGTTAATTTCAATCCACGACTTTCAAAAGTGTTAATTGCATACCATGACTTTTCAATTTGTATCAATTTTGATCACTCCGGCCAAATTGGCCGCCAAATTTCGCCGGAAAATTTTAAAAGTTAAAATAAAGAGGGTATTTTAGTCATTTCACATTTCTTTTATTCTTCTCCGGCGAATTATTCTTTTTTTCCGGCGAATTCTTCTTCTTCTCCGGCCAAGAGATGCAAACCTAGATTTTTTTTAATTGTCTATTCGTAGTTCAGGACAAAGGATTTAAAGTCTTAAACCCCATTTCTAAAATTATGTTTTTAGTTAGTAATGGCTGAAACTCATATACAAGTGGTAAAATCAGAGCCTGAAAATGAAGCCACTCCTTTGCTTCTCACAGAGCAAATCGAAATACATGCAAATACAGAAGACAAAGCAGCAAATTGCACCTATCCTGATGGCACCCATCTAGCCAAAGCCCTTCAAAGACTGGAATTTTTTTTTTTGGGTTTTCTTTTCTGTGCTTGCTTTGGCGCTGCCGCTGCTGATTCTTCAGCTTTTCCGATTGCCCAGTCTGTGAGGCTGTTCAAATCAAGAGCTTTGAGATTGGTATCTCTGATTGCCCAAACCTAGGTTTTTTTGCATTGCTTGGCCGGAGCAAACGAAGAATTCGCCGGGAAGAAGAAATGTGAAATGACTAAAATACCCTCGTTATTTTAACTTTTAAAATTTTCCGGCGACATTTGGCCGCCAATTTGGCCGGAGTGACCAAAATTGATACAAATTAAAAAGTCATGGTATGCAATTAACACTTTTAAAAGTCGTGGATTGAAATTAACAGGACCCCTATAGTCAGTGGACCAAAATGACAATTTGCTCTTATTTTAATGTCACCTTGAAAATGTATAATTAAAAAAAAAACTTCAAGTTTGCAAATTGCAAAATATGCATTGGATGGAACATGCAAATAATCATAAGACTTGAACTTTATTTTTATTTTTATTTTTTATAGGTGGTAGATTGAAATAAATATGGCATTTGGCATAGCTAGATTAAATATAAAAGGAATAAGGTTCAAATTCGCCACTTAACGTAACCTGAAAGTGCAATTAGGCCACTGAATAAAAAAAATGTGTAATTAGGCCACTGAAGACTCCAAATGCATACAATTTCACCTGATAGCAGGTTACCTTCCTTTTAATCAGGTTGTCTGCTTACATGGATGGTGAGAGTTGATATTTTATAATTTTTATTAATAATAAACTTTAAAATTAAAAATTAAATTAAAAAATAATATTTAAAAAATAATATTTTTAAATTTTTATTTTTATTTTAATATTTATTAATAATAAACTTAAAAAATAATTAAAATATTAAAATATTAAAAAATTAAAAAAGTAATATTAAAAATTACTCCGTATTAAAAATATTAACAAATAATATTTAAAAATTAATTAATATTTTTTATTTTTTATTTTTTTATATTTATAAATTATTTTAAAATGTCATATCACCATCCAGGTAAGCAGGCAACCTGATGAAATGGAAGATAACCTGCTATCAGGTGAAATTGTATGCATTTGGATGGTTCAGTGACTTAATTGCACATTTTTTTCGTTCAATGGCCTAATTGCACTTACATGTTACGTTCAGTGGCCAATTTGAAACTTATTCCAATATAAAATAAATATATTTGGATATTAACATTGGTAATGAAATAAGAAATAAAGAAATCTTGGTTGAGCTCCATATCATTTCATTTTGCAGTCTAAAATCTTGTTTGAGGTCCCATAAAACAACACTGCCAAGTAGCGACCAATTCTTTGCCGGTGAGGAATACAAGTGATTTAAGTTTCTGTACTAATGGCGGAAGCTGCTGTAGAGTTTCTGTTGGACAAACTATCAGCGGTGATCAGGGAAGAGTGGTCACTCTTGGGAGGGATTAGAGAAGACGCACAATACATCATGAATGCCTTGAATCGTCTAAAGGCAGCTTTGAGAGTTGCTGACGAGAGGGAAGAAATGGATCCTCAAGTTAAAGCTTGGGTGAAGATAGTCCGGGAGCTGGCTTATGACACCGAAGATGTTCTTGACGAATTCCTGTTCCGCTTTGGAGGTCGCAACACTGGTGGAGGATTGTTCACTAAGATGAAGAACAAATACAATTCTGCCAAGAACTTGAGAGCTCAGCACAGGCTTGCACTTGCACTGCAAAAGATCAAGGCCAGAATCAGCGAAAACTCCCAATATCAGCCAATCTTGCCAACAACAACTGTTCACAACCAACAATTGCATGGCCGATGGGATACCGGTATTCCAGAAGAGTCGGATCTGGTAGGTTTTGAAAATTCCAAGCAGTCTCTTATTCAACTCCTTCTTGGCGCTGTTGATGATGATTTGAGGGTTCACTCTGTGGTGGGCATGGGGGGATTGGGGAAGACCACTTTGGTTAAAAAGGCTTATGATGATGCAAAAGTGAAAAAACACTTTCAGTATCGTGTGTGGGTTACTGTTTCTGAAACATTCAAGATTGGGGAGTTGCTGAAAGATGCAATTAAGCAACTAGTGAAGCAAACAAATAAAGAACTCCCACCAGATTTTGAAACCATGGGCTTTACTCAATTGAAAGATTTTGTTATAAACATTCTTTCAGAGCAAAGGTACATCATTGTTTTAGATGACGTATGGAGTTTTGATGTTTGGGACGCTATCAAATATGCTTTTCCTAGACAAAAGTTTGGTAGCCGAATAGTTATCACTACAAGGAATAGTGAAATAGGGCGGGATGCATGTCACCAAACCCAAGGTGATGTGTACGAGTTGAAGCTTTTGTCTGAGAAAGATTCATGGGGATTGTTTTGCAAAAAAACATTTTTGAGTGATTCATGTCCTCCACATTTGGTGAACATTGCTGAAGATATTGTAAATAAATGTGGTGGTCTGCCTCTAGCGATTGTGGTAATTGCCGGTAGTTTGGCTACCAAGGATAAGGATATTGCAGTATGGAAAAGTTTCCAGAATGGTTTGAACTTCCAATTGAAAACCAATGACAGGATGAAAAACTTGAAAAATCTATTATCCTTGAGTTACTATGATCTACCATATTATCTAAAGTATTGTTTCTTGTACTTTAGCATCTTCCTTGAGGATGCCATCATTAAAAAAAACAGAGTCATTCAACTATGGATTGCAGAAGGCTTTGTCAAGGAGGATGATCAACAAGTGAAAGAAGAAGTTGCTGAAGCTTATCTCAATGAGCTAATTCATCGAAATTTAATTCAAATTGCAAAGAAGTCTCATGCGGGAAAGATTATTGGCTTACGAATCCATGATATTTTACGAGAAATAATCCTTTCAAAGGCATTAGAGCAAAACTTTGCAGTCATCCTCACTGGACAGAACAAAGAATGGTTCGACAACAAGTGTCGACGCCTAATAATCCACAGATTTGATGATGACATTCTAAAGAGCACTTCCTCCAAAAGTCATATCCGTTCTTTACAGCTCTGTAATGATGAGGTACCACTGGTTTCATTATCAAAGCTGTTGTCTTTTGATTATTATATTCCTCTGAAGGTGTTAGATTTAAGAGGTACTCGTAATCTAAACAGAATTCCAAAGGAAGTTTTCAAGTTGTTTCATTTGAAGTATTTGAGTTTGAGGAACACAGGGTTAAGAAATGTTTCTAAATCCATAGGACGTCTTCAAAACTTAGAAATTCTTGACCTGAAGTACATAGATGTGTTTGAGTTGCCAGTTGAGATTGGAAAACTTCATAAACTCTGGCATCTCACTGTGGGCTCTATTCATAATGGTGCTGTTTGTGCTCCTCTTGAGATCGGGAGATTGTTGTTTTTACAGAGGTTGAGTTATGTACAAGCAAAGGAAACTAATGGCGTCAAAATGGTGTCTGAGATAGGTAATCTAACACAACTGAGAAAGCTTGAAGTTACAAATCTGAGACAAGAAGATGGAAAAGAATTATGTTCATCCATGGAAAAGTTGACAAACCTTATCTCTTTAAGCCTTGTGACTGCTCAAGAAAATGAAAATGAGATCCTTGATATCCAACATTCGTTATCTGCAGTTCCTCTTTGTCTTCGTACATTAAAATTGGGTGGGCGTCTAGAGAGGATCCCTCAATGGTTATCTTCACTTGTAAGCCTAACTAAACTACGGTTGTGGCGTAGTTGTGTTCTTGAAGATCCACTACTGCTTCTCCAAGATCTACCCTTGTTAGCACATCTTGAACTCTGGGACTCTTATGAAGGGGAAGGGTTGTGTTTCAAAGCTGGAAAGTTCCCAAAGCTCAAGTTTTTGGGTATTGGTGTTTTGAGGGCACTGAAATGGATAATGGTGGAGGAAGGTGCAATGCCCCATCTTGAAGAGCTCTGGTTGCGTGATTGCAAATTGCTTGAACAGGTACCTTTTGGTATTCAACATTTGTCTAAACTCAATTCATTTGTATTCATGGGTATGAACGATACATTGAAGCTTAGTTTAAAACCAAATGGGGAAAACTACACAAAAATATCTCACATTCCTCACATTAAAATTTATAAATGATGAGATATATAATGCATTTTCTGAATGACCAGAAAGTGTAGTATGTGCAAATGTCCATGTCTGTATATATATACACTTTGTTATTCATAAAAAAATAGTGTTCTAGTCGAATTTGATTTTGTATTTAATTGTACTTTATTTTAATTCAAGTGTTTAGGGAGTAAATAGAAGTCTTGAACATCAGAGCTCTTTTAAATATGTATATTAATTGATTGTAGATTATCATATGTTTATAATTTTATTTATTTTATTTGATATTATCCGACATTGTGGGAATCCATATGAGTAATATTTATTTTATTTGATATTATCCCACTCTGTGGGAATCCATATGAGTAATATATGGTCATGGAGGAGTTTATGCAATGGCAAACAGCTCAGGTGTGCTCTGCTGTGTAACTAAACTCCTACGTTGGTGAAACAAAAATACTAGATGCACTCCCAAAATCATACTCCCAACTTTTACTCCCAATTGTGTTTAAATTTGATTGGATGATGAAGAAAAGGGAATGAACAAACACCATGGCCCCCTATTAAATTGATCAATCAAAGCATGTCAACTCATATGGAGTAAAAAATGGGAGTGTGAATTGGGAGTACATGTAGAATTGCTCTTGGTGAAAATACCAGATGTTGAGATAATTTGTGATTGAAGGGGGTCTGTTTAAAATTTAAAAAAAAAATCACCTGTTTTAGTTTTCTAATTTTTCTTCAAATGAACTTTAGAGACAACTGGAACTTAAAATTTATAGCTCCTTTAACAATTAAAGGACCAAAATTGTAAAATTGAAATAGAATGACTAAATCTAAACTCTAAGATGCCAACTAGCTTGTAGCTCAATGATATCTGTGTAGCTCTATCAAATGAACAAATACCAATTTTGGTCCCACGACTATTAGCAAAATGACAATTTTGGTCCACATGTTTCATTTCTACTAATTTTGGTCCCACGACTATTGTTTTAGTACCAATTTTCATCCACGACTATTATTTTAGTGCCAAAATTTATCGCGCCGGTCACCCATCCGTTTAAAACGTGCAAAAATCTAAAATTGTTAGGCGTATTTTATCATTTTCAACTTAATATCTTAATTTGAGTATGAATAAATGGATTTAAGTCCTAAAATCAATCAAAATTCACAATTTTCCTCCTCATTTTACCTTTATTTGAGGAGGAGAATTGTGAATTGTGATCGATCTTAGGGCTTAAATCTTTTTATTCATGCTCAAATTTGGATATTGAGTTGAAAATGACGAAAATACATTTAAAAATTTTAGATTTTGGCACATTTTAAATAGATGGGTGACCGGCGCGATAAATTTTGACACTAAAACAGTAGTCGTGGGACCAAAATTGGTACTAAAACAATAGTTGTAGGACCAAAATTGGTAGAAATTAAACATGTAGACCAAAATTGACATTTTACTAATAGTCGTAAGACCAAAATTAGTATTTGCTCAAAACAACATCATAATTAAAATTGAAGCAGCATATATTTTCCTCCTGTTTTGACAACATAAAAGGAACATCACTAAAACCAAACACTTTACGTTGATTTCCAAAATATCACCATATAAACACCTTATTATAATTTATTTTTTAAAAATGCAAGAACATACAAGCAGTTTTTTATAAAATTAAAAAAAAAAAAAACAATTGTATAGACTGAATTTATATATAAAAAAAAAAAAATTAGAAGTATCTACTAAGGTTTTCTAGCAAACTACCACGGATAGTCTATAAGATTTCTATAATACTAGTTTTATACGCGCATTGCGCGAATGTGTTAATGCCCAGTGTTTATATTTAAATAAATATTTGAAAGTATATCAATGCAAGATTATATGGGAGAAGTTTATACATGGGTAATTGAATGTCGAATTTTTTTTAATTTAAATATCTAACTCAAAGTATATGAATCCAAGATAATATAGAAAATTCATTATAATTATTACTAAAATAAATGTTTGCAACCTTGTAAAATCGATAGTCTAAATATTTGGTCTAAAAATGTAGTCTAAATAAATACTACTTTATTTTCATTTGAATTTTTCTAAGTGTTCTTAATTCTCTTTTGAGTAACATTGTCATTGTCTTCATCTTTACTATTTGTTCTCTTCCTTTTTGTTGGTAGTGTGTTATTTGCAATTCGGTTATTGTTGGTAGCATAGATGACAATGTCATGCAATGAGATTATGATATAGGAGTTATGAACTTTCCTTTAGGTGTTCTGCTTGGGGTTCATTTGGTTCAACCATTATTGTTGAATGAGTTATTGTGGATAAAGAAATCCCTAGTTTAAGAAAAAGAGATTAAATAAATTAATAAAAATTTGAAAATTTAAAATATTATATATTCCAAAAATATTAAAAGGTAGTTTCTCGCTTCAATTTGCTGGGTAATGGGTTATTTGAATACTTTCATCGTCAACAAATCCCCCAAGTAGTTAATATGATTGGTTTCAAACTATTCTTTTTTTTTTTTTTATTTTTTTCATGGTATTAAAGAAATACATATGTATCATTTTTTTGGTGTAACTACTAATTTATTTAATTTAATAAGAGTAATATAGAGCGATTCCGCTTCAATTTGTTGGGTTATTTGAGTACTCTCTTTGTCAACCAATCCCCAAGTAGTTAATATAATTAGTTTCAAATTATTTTAAATTTTTTTTCATAGTATTAATAAAATACTTGGTAAATAAATATATAACATTATTTTGTACTATAACTTTGATATTTAATTACAAGATATTGTAAAAATAAGATAATGGACAATGTAATGAATATTCAATTGATAAATTTGAATGTAAAGAATCTTTGCATGAGAGAAAATAAAGACAATATAACTAATGAAATTATTTCTTTTATTTAATTTAATTTTTTGATAATGAATAATTTTTTCAAATAAAGGTATTGTAGACATATAATTCTAAATTAAAGAAATACATATGTATCATTTTTTGTTATAGCTACTAATTTATTTAATTTAATAAGAGTAAATAGAGTGAAAAACTTAATTATGTCAAATTTGATTGAGATGAAGTTCGGACCTATGATCTTTCTTATAGAAATTAATGGGTAAGTTAAAAGTTAACGGAATATTAACGGAGAAGAGAATATTTAACGGAAAACTTAACGGATAATCATAAAAATAAGGTTAAATTAGGTAATCTCTATTAATAATATTAATCTGAATTATCTTAACCGTCTATTTGATTAAATAATTCATCTGAACCATCCATTTGATTAAATAATTTGACCGCCATTTTTTCTATCCATTTTAGGCCTAACTCTCTTTGGCTCTTGGCTCTTATTAATATAGTAGATAGTAGATATATGTGCACGCGCACGAGAGGCATATTCAAGTATTAATTAACGCTCATGAATCATGAGAGAATTAAGAGTTAATCTTATCAATCAATCTAGGGAAACTAACAACTTTGAATCATCTAAAAAAAACAAAAAAACAAAAAAAAAAACAAAAAAAAAAACAACAACAACAACAACAACAACAACTCTGAATCATGGGAAAACGCAATGATATTTTGATAATTTTCTCAAATTTTGAGTGCATCCCACAATATTATCGTGCGCAATTTTTTTATATCTACAAGTGCAATATCTTGAGTGCAATTTAAATATCATCAATAAATAAATATATATATAGTCATCATCAGGTGTGGCCTGGTCATTAGGTGTGACCGTGCGGCCTATTTTCAGCCATTAGATCAGATCAAGTCATTAAATCAACACGCAATATATATATGTTACAAACCACACCATTCTACGTACTAAAGCGCACCAGAGGACTGATAAAACACGCCATTTCACACTATAACTAAATGCACATATTCACTTAAAATTCATCAATATACGTGATAAAATACATCATTCTGCGTATTAAAATGTACCACAACGAGCCTCATGTCAGATTATAAGCATACACTATTTACACATATTAGAAAACATGTGCTAAAATATGCATCATTCTACGTATTAAAATGCACCACAACGTGTGTTAAAATGCACAATTCCACTCGTTGAAAATCCTCACCCCAGATTATAAACATGCACTATTACACTTATTAGAAAACATGTGTTAAAATACACACCATTCAACGTATTAAATGCACCAGAGAACGGATTAAAACACATCATTCCACAACACTTATTAGAAACACAAGTGTTAAAATACACACCATTCTACGTATTAAAATGCACCAGATGACGTATTAAAACACATCATTCCACAACACAGTTACACATCATTCTACATATGAAAATGCACCAGTAGATAGATTAAAATACACCATTCCACAACACAGTTAATGCACCAGCAGATAGATTAAAACACACCATTCCACAACACAGTTAATGCACCAGCAGATAGATTAAAACGCACCATTCCACAACACAGTTAATGCACCAGCAGATAGATTAAAACACACCATACCACAACACAGTTAATATAATGCACCAACATACGTAATAAAACAAACCACAACATGTATTCAAATGCACCACACTATGTACTAAAATGCACCATTCCAATTCACGTAATATAGATACTAAAATTACCATAATACCCCCACTTAAACATACGCGAATTTTAGTTGGATTAATGAAATCGGACGACGCAGATTAGGCCGCACAACCGCACCGGAGCAACAGACCGCATATAAATAAAAATCTATATATATATATATGCATGCATGTATTGGATCATATGAGAACAAGTCCGTAAGATAAAATTAAGAACTAATCACAACCTGGGAATGTTAGAATCATGTGTTTGGTTAAAACTGAGATATGTAATATAAAGATGTTTGGTTGAAGGGTTGTTCTTTATGTTATAATAGTTATTTTACTTTAATACCCTCAACATTTATCATGCATTTCAATATATGAAGTTCAAAAATTTTGTATTAACTTTTACTGCAAAAGAACCAAATCCTATATTAACTTTCATTGCAAAAAAAAATAAAATTATATTAACTTTCACTGCAATACTAAGTATGTGTGATGCACTTCAATTTTGTATTAACTTTCACTGCAAAAGAACCAATTCTTGTATTAGGTAGAATTGGAATTAGTAAGAATGCAAAAATAATTGCTCTTTAAAAGATAATCTTACAATTACTTAAAAGTGAATGGTAGAGTAGGTAAAAAAAACAAGGGGAAAATTGCACTTTTGGTCCCTCAATTGTGGCCCCCGAAGTCAATTTTGGTTAATTGGGTCCCTAATTGTCCTTAATCGTAGTCAATGTTGCCCTTCGGTCAATTTTGGCTCTAACCAGGGTTAACACCATGGACATTTAGGTAATTTCGCAGCCCTTTTGTTTTTTTACCTTAAATCTGACCGTAGTTCACCCCAACACATTGCTTAGCTCATTTCACCCCCTTTCACCCGTTCATCGCATTTCAGCCCTAAACCGCCATTGCCCATTCATCCGACTGCTACAAATCTCTTGGTTCGAAGAGGGCGACGCGATTTGCAAGAGGATGTCTTCAAACTACTCCGGTTCAAGAGAATGGATTCCTGAAGTGCGTTGTTGGTGCGGCGAAATAGCTCCGGTAAGGATGTCGTGGAGTTATGCCAACCCTGGAAAGCGATTTAGAGCATGCCCACGCTATGGAGTACGTGTAAGCATAGTAAACCGTTTACTGCTTTGTTTTTAGGGTCTAAAATACTGAATTTGGCTTGGTCCATTTCCATTTGAATGTTAGGGGAATGAGAACTGTAGGTATTTTCAATGGTTGGACTCCGATGTCTCTGACCGTGTGGCCAAAGTGATTCGAGGTCTATTGAAGCGGTTAGATAAGCAAGACAGTGAGATGCAAAGGATTCAAGCAGTGATTGAAGAAAAAAATGTCAAGCTGAAGAAGAATAGTTTAGACAATAAATTTCATTTTTTTATGGTTTTGGATTTGGAATTGTTGTGGGTTTTTTTAGTTTTATGCATTGGATGGCAAATGTAGAACCAAGTTAAAATCTTGACTAGTTGAAGTAGGATGTTAATGGATTTGCCTGGTTTGTGAAATGCCATAGTGTGTAATGAAATGAGGTTTTTGGTACTTTGTATTGGTAAACAATGGCTTAATTTAAGTGTTTGGTTAATTGCCATTAAGAATATATGTCCTGGAATGGAATTGTGCAATGGTGCTTGTGTAGCAGTGTTGTAATACTACTATGGGAATGCAAAATAAAGTGGCAATATGAAATGGCAAATTGAAAAAAAAAATGCAAAAGGAGCAAATGAGCCCCAAAAAACTGACCAAATAAGCACCAAAAGGAGCAAATGAGCACCAAAAAACTGACCAAAAAAAAACTGCAAAAGGAGCAAATGAGCACCAAAAAACTGACCAAACAAAAAACTGCAAAAGGAGCAAATGAGCACCAAAAAACTGACCAAATAAGCACCAAAAAAGACTACAAACATCTATTTCATTGTACCAAAAGAACATACACAATCTGTGTCCAAGAACATACATTAAGTTCATTGCCAATTGAGCTTACATCAAGACAGTAGGCATTGTACCAAAAAACCATACATCAAGTTCATTTTGCTCATAATAGTTGCCAAGAACAGGCATCATTGCCAATTGAGCACAGAAACTGACCAAATGAGCACAAAAATAGCTTTAAAACATCATTGTTTACCAAGACAGTAGGCATTTTACCAAAAAAAAAAAACATCAACATCATTAACAACATAACAGTCTCCAAGAACAGAAATCATTTCTTCCTTTTGAGCAGCACCAAATTCCCAGGCCTGGCTAGTGTCTGAATTACACTTATAGTTCTGCTTGAAAGGCCAAGTCTATGCATCTCTTCAGCAGTAGTTGGAGTTAAAGTTGTTCTTTCTGTAGAAATATAACTTGATTCCTGTGGAATATGGTTGTGCAATGGTTGTGATGACTGAGACCCCAATACCTCCTGAGATCCCTTTACAAAGAAGTAGTAAATAAGTAATGTGTTAGCTTAACCCTAAAGAATATAATTAAATGCACAGCCTAAATGTTGAATACCCAGTTACCATTTCATCAAGTACAAAAGCCGGGACTTGTGTTTCAACTGCTATGTCTTCAAACTGCCCTTCAACCTCAACCTCATTCTGCCCTTCAACCTCAGCCTTAGCTTCACTTTCAACATTCTGATTTTCCATTCTACCCTGTTCAGACACCTACATGATTAAAGGATTAAATACAGAATTGAAGTAATTGCATTAAAAGGAAGAATCATGTAGTAGCATTACCTGTGGATTTTTAGCCTTGCAAGTTGTCTTATTATGTCTTGTCAGTCCACATACTCTGCACCTCTTGACTTCCCCTAGTTTCTTTGTTCTAACTTGACTACTTTGCTGTCCTTTCTCTTGAAGTGGGTCAATCTTTCTCTTTTTCTTAGGCCTACCAGGTTGTGCCTTATATTTGGGGGGAATTGGTGCTGGAAGATCAACTTTTTCCCATAAATTTGCTGATTGAATAGGCAGTATTGCAGGCTCATAAGCTTTCAGATAAGTGTCCAATGTGTAGCATTGGTGTACATAATCTTCAGGGCTTCCTCTTTGTTTTCTAATAGCTGCCACAGCATGACTGCATGGAATGCCAGTAAGATCCCATCCTCTACAACTGCACTGTTTGAGGGCTAAATCCACCTTGAAGGCCTTAAAGTTGTGATCATCCACTTGGTATAAATTATCATGTGACTTGTATGTACTATACCTAGCAGACCTATCCTTGGCCTCTTCAAGCAACTTTGATATTTTGGGACAAAGTTTATGTGGATATGTCTTCATTTTGTCTCTATTCTTTTGCATTCTACCCATTAGATATAGCCTAATCTTATCACACATTGTTAGAAGAGGCTTGTCCCTCAAGCTCAAAATAGTGTCATTCCAAGACTCACACAAATTATTCAAAAGCATATATGACTTGGGAAATGTGCTAAAAAAAGCCCTACAGTAGTGTTTAGGATCCCTGGCAGCCAACCACTCATAAGCCTTTGCATTTTCTTCCTTTAACTCTTCCATAATCCTTTTAAATTCTGGCTCTGTTGTTGCTTTACACACAGCCCACAACTTCTGCTTCAGAACATTTCCTGTAAATCCATCCTTCACAAAGTTAGCATGCATATGCCTAACACAGAATCTGTGTTCAACACCAGCAAACAACTCCTCAACAGCAGGTACCAAGCCCTTTTGTTTATCTGAAATTATAGTCCATGCAAGAGGATTACTTGATATGTTCAAGTCACTGTCCAGCAACTGTAAAAACCATTTCCAACTCTCCTTCAATTCTCCCTCTACAACTGCAAAGGCTATAGGAAACATGCAGTTATCTCCATCAACACCAACAGCAGTTAAAAGTTGCCCTCCCTTCTGACAACCCTTCAGATGACAGCCATCTAACCCAAAAAAAGGTCTACAGCCACTAAGAAAACCTTCTTTGCAAGCTCCAAAGCAAATATATAACCTAAGAAACCTAGGTCTGCCATTAACACTGAATTCAGTATCAAGCTTCATCTTGACAGTACTCCCAGGATTGCTTCTCCTTAATTCCTGACAATAATCATTGAGCATATTGAATTGCTCAGAATCTTGCCCTTCCAGCTCCTTTCTAGCCTTATGCTTAGCCCTATAAGCCTGATGTTTTGTTACCTGACAATGTAATTTTTGCTGCACATGCTCTTGAAACTGTCTCCTTCCCCAATCCATATTCAATCTAAAGTCCTCTTTGTACAATCTTGCTAGAAAGCCTGAGTTAACTGTCTTGTTATCATCTTGGTCTCCACATGTGTGTTCATGGTTGTATGTCTTAATTTGAAATGGACATCTAGGATTGCTTCTTGACCCAAAAATTGTCCATTTGCAAATATCATTGTGTCTACAACAGGCCCTAACCCTTCTGCCCTCATTCTTTACAAATTTCACATCTTTTCTTCTCATTGCCTCATGATATGTTACAGCCCACTTAAATTCTTTGGCAGATTGAAAAATCATTCCCAAAACAAACTTGAAGCCTTCCTTTTTCAGGTTTCTTTCTTGGAACACAGTGGCAGTACCATTAAAATCCCTCTCATCATCTGAATCATCTAAACTCCTAAAAATTCCTTCAGAATGTACACAATCAACTTCATTAAGATCTACCTCAGCCTCATTTCCCACCCTCTTAGCAGTAGGACCATTCACCTCTACCTCAACTTCTTCAAACACAGTATCTGGACCATCAACTTCCCTTTCAGACTCTTGTTCACTACCCTCATCAGTAAGTAGTGCATCATCACCCAAAGACCTAGAGATCTCTACTTCATAATCCCATTGATCATCATAGAGATGTTCAACATAAATGTCCAACTCTTTGTTTCTAGGAACCTCTAAATTCAGCACTAAAATATCAGCATCATTGGTCACTTTCCTCAAATCAGTTTTTCTGCTTTTTGGCTTACCTTTAACCTTAACCCAGAACTGGACCTTCTTGTCACAAAACCTTAATTGTTTCACCATCCTTCTTAAGTCCAGTAAACTTCCCTCATCACAGTTGAAATAATCAAAGTACTCAACAAACCCATCCCTATAGTCAACTTTTGGCTTCCAAACTAAAATACCCCCAATATGTAGTTTAATTGTAAACACAGAGGAATCCTCACCATCATCTATAAAGCATTAAAGCATTAAATTAAAGGTCAAAACTTTACAGTTGTGCAGGGAAAAAAAAATACAAAGTCCATTCACAGTCAATACACAGTGTTGCAGCAAAATTAAAGCTTCATTCACAGTGCTTTTAAATACATTGAGAATGTAAGCTGCCTATGGTCCCCATGTGGGTACCACTTGCTTCATTTTCCACATGCTTCAGTACACAACAATAAAGAAACATACAACTACAGCTGGTCCCCACTGTAGGAATAACCACATAACCCAAATAGACATTGCACATGCGAAAAAGAAACATATAAACACCAATTTCAAGTTCAAATTTCTACTGTCCCTAAACCCTAAACTGCTACCCATTAACCAATATTCCCATAACCCAAGACATTGCACATGCTAGATACTCATTTTCGCAACACAAACAAGACAAAAATCAGCTTTTCAACTGCAAAAAATAAAGTCATAAAAGTTCAGCTACTTACACGTAGGAGTCGTATTGGAGCCATTAATCCTCCTACTAGTCATTTAGTTGCAAACCAAACTCGTCGTCCACTTCGTAGCAGTCGGATGAATGGGCAATGGCGGTTTAAGGCTGAAATGCGATGAACGGGTGAAAGGGGGTGAAATGAGCTAAGCAATGTGTTGGGGTGAACTACGGTCAGAGTTAAGGTAAAAAAAAAATAAAAGGGCTGCGAAATTACCTAAATGTCCATGGTGTTAACACTGGTTAGAGCCAAAATTGACCGAAGGGCAACATTGACTACGATTAAGGACAATTAGGGACCCAATTAACCAAAATTGACTTCGGGGGACAACATTGCAGATCGGGCCACAATTGGGGGACCAAAAGTGCGATTTTCCCAAAAACAAGTAATCTTACATTACTTAAGAAAATCAAGGGAATTCCCTTCAAAAAAAGGAAAAAACTTATATGGAGGTTAAATCTTATTCCAAGGAGAATGTTAGATAACTTCAAACAAACACAGAAATGCAGAAATGCAGCTAAAATAACCCACCGAACCAAAGTGAAACCCTAAATAACACTTTTCAAATACTCATCCCACCGGAAACCAAATCGCGCAGAATCCGACAGAGGCGCAGCCTCGCTGACCTGCCTTCCTTCCTTCCTCCACGCTTCTCACTCTCACCGCGGCAAGCCGGCACCACCTACTTATAAACCATTCAACCCTAATCCCCAATTTGGCAAATCAAAAATCTCTTGCTTCGGTGTTCCTGCGGGCTGCGGCTGCTCCCTGCGACTTGCGAGACTGCGACGGCCGACGAGCGGTTCGACTGGCGGCGAGTGACCGGCGAGGAGGCAGGTTAGTGGTTCTTACTCTTCTAGTCTAGCACACTAGCAGTGGCGTAGTGATGTAGATAGGTGGTTGTAATTAGTTGAAGATTTATGAGATTTATAGGTTGAAGTTGAAATGCCAGAATAGTATAAATGTTTAATAGTATATAAGATGAATACATGAATAGAGTATTACCTACTTACCTTGTTTATAGAATGCTAATTTTCTAAATCCTTGCTCGGCTCGCCCTATTTCCATCCCTACCACCTAGTGAGTATTTGTTATTTTCTGTCTGGTAGGTGCATTGGAGCAACAAATCTTAAAGAATGGCTATTCCTAAAGAATTGTATCCATCGGAGAATGACCTCCCCTATGAGGAAGAGCTCCTCAGGAACCCATTCGGCTTAAAATTGTGGTGGCGATACTTGGTGGCTCGAGCAGATGCCCCTTTCAAGAAGCGTGCTATCATCTACGAGCGTGCCCTGAAAGCTCTCCCTGGCAGCTACAAGCTCTGGCATGCTTATCTCAGGGAGCGCCTTGAGCTTGTCCGCAACCTCCCTGTCACCAACTCTCAATACCAAACCCTAAACAACACCTTTGAGAGAGCCCTTGTCACTATGCACAAGATGCCCCGCATTTGGATCATGTACTTGCAAACCCTAACGGAGCAGAAGCTGCTGACCCGCACCCGCCGCACGTTTGACCGTGCATTGTGTGCGCTGCCGGTGACTCAACATGATCGGATTTGGGCGCCCTATTTGTATTTTGTCAGTCAGAGGGGGGTCCCAATTGAGACATCGCTCCGGGTTTACAGACGGTACTTGAAGTATGACCCCTCCCACATTGAGGACTTCATTGAGTTCTTGGTGAATTCAGAGTTATGGCAGGAGGCTGCAGAAAGGTTGGCTGGAGTATTGAATGATGACCAGTTCTATTCAATTAAGGGAAAGACGAAGCATCGGCTGTGGTTGGAGCTGTGTGATTTGTTGACTCAGCATGCTACTGAAATTTCGGGGTTGAATGTGGATGCAATTATTAGGGGAGGGATTCGCAAGTTCACGGATGAGGTTGGAAGGCTATGGACCTCCTTGGCTGATTATTACATCCGAAGAAAACTAGTTGAGAAGGCAAGGGACATTTTTGAGGAGGGAATGACCACAGTTGTGACTGTTCGAGATTTTAGTGTAATTTTTGATGCATATTCGCAGTTTGAGGAGAGTATGCTAGCTCTAAAGATGGAGGAGATGAGCGAGAGTGACGTGGAGGATGAGGAGGGTAATGGTGAGAAAGGGGTAGCGGAGGAAGATGAGGAGGATGATAGATTAAATGTAGCAAAACTAGAGAAAAAACTTAAGAATTTTTGGTTGAATGATGATAAGGATGTTGATTTGAGATTAGCGAGGCTAGAGTATCTTATGGATAGGAGGCCGGAGCTTGCTAACAGTGTGCTTCTCAGACAAAATCCACACAATGTAGAGCAATGGCATAGAAGGGTGAAGCTTTTTGAAGGGAATCCCACACGGCAAATACTGACTTTTACCGAGGCAGTGAGGACAATAGACCCAATGAAGGCTGTAGGGAAGCCGCATACACTGTGGGTTGCATTTGCAAAGCTCTATGAGAAACATAAGGATGTTGCAAATGCTAGGGTGATATTTGACAAGGCAGTGCAGGTCAACTACAAGACTGTGGATCACCTTGCTGCTGTCTGGTGTGAATGGGCTGAGATGGAACTTAGGCACAAAAATTTTAAACATGCACTTGAACTGATGAGGCGTGCTACTGCAGAACCATCTGTTGAGGTCAAAAGGAGAGGTAATTCTAGTCCTTCCTGTGAATTTGACTTTTTCTTACCATCATTACCTTTAATTTGGCACTGCTAGAATATTTAACAATTGCAATTGAAAGCCTGCTTCCCGCTTATTCAAGCTTAATTACATGATAGGTGCATGAAGTTACACAAAGCAGATATGAATTCATTGTCTTGCTTATTTAAAAGTTCAAACATAATGGTCTCTTGCTGAGTAGGGCTTCGTTTTATGGTTGACACTGGGATGCACTTGTGTGACTAAAATTCCAAAGCTTTTTTGTATACTAGAGTTTGTTACTGATTGTCATTGTGAGTACTGTTTTTATATGAATTGCTCAGTTTTAACTTTTAAGTCGATAGTCACAAAGAGGAAATGCACTGTCCCTGCTAATTCAGCACTTAACAATTCATTTTCAACATAGTAATAAATGCTGCTAAAAGATTTTGGGAAATATGTTGGAAATGCATAATTGTAGAATCAAATATGTTTTTTATGAGACACTTTGTGTATATGCATTACAAAACATTCTGTGAGGCTGCAATGGATCTAACCATTGGGTGTATGTTCAATTTTGTTTTTGGCAGTTGCTGCTGATGGCAATGAACCAGTTCAGATGAGACTTCATAAATCCCTTAGGCTTTGGACGTTCTATGTGGATTTGGAGGAGAGCCTGGGTACATTAGAGTCAACTAAGGCAGTCTATGAGAGGATTTTGGATCTTAAGATTGCCACACCCCAAATCATTATTAATTATGCAATGCTTTTGGAGGTACGTACTGCTTTATATCTCATTTCCCATGGAAGATTGAGATAAGGAAATTTTGCACAATCCTTTAGAATGAGATTAATATTCTATATTTAACTTCTTCTCCAGGATCATAAATTCTTTGAGGATGCATTTAAAGTTTATGAGAGAGGCGTCAAGATTTTTAAATACCCACATGTGAAGGACATATGGACTACCTATCTTTCCAAGTTTGTCAAAAGATATGGGAAGTCAAAATTAGAACGAGCTCGAGAATTATTTGAGCATGCTGTTGAAGTGGTATGTGAACTGTCATTTGTATTCTGTTGTACAGTTCTTTTGTGGTGTGTCATTTCTATTTCCTTTTATTTTCAATTCTTATGCTTCAAGTTATTTCTTGATTTTTTAGTATTTATATTTTTAAAATGTTTGCTCCAAAGTCCAAATTGCATATCTGAATATCTGATCAATGATTATGATGGTTTCATACAATAATCAAACTAAGTTTTAACTCAATTTATTAACTTGCCAATATTCATAATTTGTTTTTTAAATCAGGCCATAGCTTAGCAACTGATAATTAAGACATCAGTATTTGCTCAAATACTTTTTCTTTGGTCATCTTATATCTATCTCTGTTTCCCGGACATATATTTAATACTGCAGTGTTAAACAATTATCATATGCGTCTCCCCTTTCATGTCACTGATTACTGAGTATTTTCTTGGAAATCGAGAAATAAACTACTAGCATGCCCAAGTTCTGAACTGTTATCACGGTACCATATCATCTGTGATTGACTTATTATTTTGATATCAAATGTTAAGGTGTTGACTTTTTTATGCTTTCAACTTTTATTAGGCCCCTGCTGATGCGGTCAAGCCATTGTTTTTGCAATATGCTAAACTAGAGGAAGACTATGGTCTTGCCAAGAGGGCCATGAGGGTTTATGATCTAGCTACCAAAGCTGTTCCAGCTAATGAGAAATTAAGCATGTATGAGATTTACATAGCTCGCGCTGCTGAGATCTTTGGGGTTCCTAAAACAAGAGAAATATATGAGCAGGCAATTAATTCAGGACTTCCGGACAAGGATGTGAAAACCATGTGCCTAAAGTATGCTGAACTTGAGAAGAGTCTGGGAGAGATTGATCGTGCCCGTGTATTATACAAGTATGCATCTAACTATGCAGACCCGCGATCTGACCCTGGCTTCTGGGATAAATGGAATGAATTTGAGGTGCAACATGGAAATGAGGACACCTTCCGTGAGATGCTCCGTGTAAAGAGAAGTGTATCTGCCAGCTATAGTCAGGTAATATTTTATTTTCTGACCCCGTTAGGAACTTCTACTAAGGGATGGAATCTTTCACTTTGTTATTGATATAATCTCCTGTGGATAAGATGAGATGCCAAACTGTTTCTGTTGTAGTGTTTATACTTAAACCTGCAGCATACCTTTTTACAGAATATGACTGATTTGATCATACGTATCAACCAATTACTTTCTATTTGTAAAGTTTCCTGCAAGGAATGAGAACCCCCCAAACCCAAAAAAAAAAAAAAAAGCAAAGCTTGGTTCTATGTAACAGAGATTGAGTGTTTTGCTGTTCTTTTTTTTTTTTTTCCCCCACCCTAATGTGGGCTACATTCCTCATCACATTCTTTCATGTTGTGCAGACACACAACATTCTTCCCGAACTCCTCATGCAGAAGGATCAGATGCAGACACTTGAGGAAGCGAAGGATGTGTTGAAACAGGCAGGAGTCGATGATGACCAAATGGCAGCCATAGAAAGGCAGTTAGAGCCCAATGTAGATGAAACAGCCACAAGAGACAAGAGTAGGGTAGTTGGATTTGTGAGTGCAGGTGTTGTAGAATCCGGTGCACAGAAGACTACTGCAAACAACGAGGACATCGAGCTCCCTGAAGAAAGTGATTCTGAAGGAGAAGAAGATGATGATGGGAAAGTTGAGATTGCACAAAAAGATGTACCCGATGCTGTGTTTGGAGGCTTAGTCCGAAAGAGGGAAGAATCTGAGAAAGACGACGGTGGTGATGGTTCAGACAGTCATCTTGGTGCACTTGAGAGGATAAAGCGACGGAGACAAGCCGCCTCCTAGACACTTTGGTTGTTTGACTTCATTTGTAGCAATTTTGAACTTTTTTACCAAAAAAAACACAAAAGATCACTGTTCTAAATGTAAATGATGATTTTCTTTAACATGGATGGCTTAACCCTTTTACTCCGTATTTACTTTGTTTAACATTGTTAAATTTACATAATTTAATAGTTATGTTAAAGCAATTTTCAGGTCACTATGGCAATAGCCATTGAAATGGGAAAATGGAAATGTGTAAATATTAATTACTCTGTATCTTTTAGTTTCATGATTAAAAATATACTACTCATGTGCTAAATAGCTATCACATAAATATTAAATATCAATTATTCATATAATTTTGATTATAGTACTATAAAAAGAATTGGAGAAGACTCAAGAAAGCAATAGAACTCTATCTTTTTGGAGTGCCAAAAAAGCGTTTCAAAATTTTGATTAATTAATAATATGGTTCAACATTTTAAAAAAAAAACTTTTTAATTAATTAAGAAATGACAAAAAAAAAATTCTAGAAAATTCAGAAGAGAATGTTTTCAAAATAGGAAAACTGTTATTAATAGAGCTAAAGTTTTCCAACACTGGTGGAACATTGGATAACCATTTTTAAAAAAAACTAGACTGAAATAACCAACTCTATACTATGTTCTACAACAAACAAGATACATTTAAGAAAACAGAAAACGTTTAGTTTACAAAAAATGCTCTATTGAAATGTAAGAGAATCGTTCAAAAAAGTTCATTGAAATGGAATAGGAACACCTTGGTTCTTGTTAACAATCGCCATTGCCAAATACCGAGTTCCCATTCCAATGGGCACTTGGTCTTCTGGACCCTCCCAAAACGGGGCTTCACCATCACCCACCAGCCGCCAGTACCCGGTCCTTAGGGATTCAGCCTGCTCATCGGTACAGTTCTCCATCAATGCTTCAACTCGGAAGTTTATTCCAAGAGAGCCAAGGAGTTGAGACTGAGTGATTGGCCCGTGTACACACACATTTTCTGTAATCACATTTTCTTTTCAGTTCTCAGTACTTCAATTTCCTTTTAGGAGCACCGATCATAGACATGAGAACAAAAAGAGGATACGTAGTTTAAATATTGAGAAAATGTGAGTGTACCTGAAGCCTCCTCGGCAGAATGCCTAATTGCAGGAAAATCAACATAAGCACTTAGATCCGCTGTTCCAGGGTTATCCAGTATGTCAACAAACTTATGTTTTCGAATTGCCTGCATGGAATTTGGAATACTGCTGCATAGTTACGTAGAAATGGCACAAATAATCTCCTCGAGCAATATTATATAGCAAAAAAATTTCAACTGAGCAATAGACAAGTTGCGTAAAATGCTTATAAAATAAGACTGTACACAGCTTTAATATTTCAATATGTTCTAAAATTAAATGCTAATAGGTGCAGGAGATTTAAGAGAGAGAGAGAGAGAGAGAGAAGGTGCAGGAGACGGACCTGAAGACTATCTGAGACTATTCCATTCAGGCCATAATCAATTATAAGAGCTCCGCCACCATCTGAACCTATTCTGTCAGCAATTGCCCGAGTCAGATCCATTGCTTTAGGGCATACCTCAATCTGTTCAAGCTTCGCTATTTCTTCATTTTCAGCCCACTTGCAGCGCTTCATGAGATAGAGAGTTGAAGGGGTAGGATGCGGAGATAATACAAAACGGAACCTATTGAATAGAATACAAAAACAGAAGAGGTGACTAGGGGGTTCAAATTTTCATACAAGGCAGTAGAAGTCCAACTGATTAATTACAACTTACATGGAATTCTCAGTAATGTCTACCATTTTCTCACACCAGCCATGAGATGCTCTCTGTACACAGATTTGAAAATACAGGCAAATGTGAAGAAATAAACGAGGTATTATGTATTCAGAAAATCAGGTGGCCATTTCCTACAAATATCAAGTAATTTAAGAAACACATTTAAGATCTAATACATCATTTTCTCTCAAAAAAAAAGATCTAATACATCATAATTCTTCTAGATCTCATGACCACATTTCCTGAATGTAGATGTAATTCTAAGTGAAGGATATCCAATGAGGATTTGAAAGTCAGGCATAAATTGAGTCCAAATATGGGGCACCAGAGCAATGCAAAATGTGAACATTCAATTCCTAGAATGTGAAATTGTGAATATTCAGTTTCAGTACAAAGTTCAAAAATTGAAAGTTGACAATCAGTTCACTAACAGTAATATTAGTGCACCATGCTTTTTGCCAAAAAAATATATTAACCAACAGCTGCAGAAAGAGATGACTATACAAACCTGAAATTGGTGCACTGGTAAGGCATCATAAAACTCGTGTGCTATGATGATAGTGGGAGCTGAAATTTTTAAAACAAATAGAAATTTTTAAAAAATAATTTCTGCAAAGTTTCAATCATATGATAGATTGAAGGGGTACATAAATACCTAGATTAAGTAATGCCAGAAAAAGACTAGAAATGCATATTTACGTCCACAGGAATATATTAGTTGTGAAGCAAGAGACAGCATTGAATTGTTTTATAATTCATAGAATACATATCAATGTAATGAAGCTCTTATAATTTCTTACATCCAGTTGGAACCTGTTCCAATGTAGCATGCCATGATACAGGAGTTCCTGCTATTGTGCTAACAATATTTTCCGCTGCATTTCCACCTGTATCATTCTTATTTTGGCACTTCAAGGCCTGGTATTGAAGCTTCTGCAGGGTTGGACTACATTCAACCATGTGCACATGCAGTGATCCTGTGAAGTGTTTAAACTTTGATGTGCCCTGCAAGGTGCAATACACACAAGTCATATAACAATTACCAAACACAGTATAAAGCTATCAAAGTATGCAATACCCTTGAAGAATTATCAGGGAGACTATATATCCATTATACCCGTAGAAGATCAGCCACGAGAGTTCCTCTGCCCGGTCCTAGCTCAACCAAATTTACTCTACTTGGTTGTCCCATTTGCTCCCAGAGACACATTGCCCAAACGCCCATCATCTATAAAGATAAGGAGTAATCAGAGCAACTCTTATTGGAACAAGTTTGGAACTTTATGCTTTTCCAGCACAACAACCAAAGGTTCCAATGTGTATGTAATATCCATTAGAAGCCAAATTACCTCTCCAAACATCTGGCTTACTTCAGGAGAGGTAATAAAATCACCTTCTGCTCCAAACACATCACGATTAATATAGAACCCTGCCTTTGGGTTTGTCAAGACTTCTTCCATATACTCTGCAACTGAGATAGGACCCCCTCTGAACTGAAAAGCTCACCAGCCCAAGATACACAGATACAAAAATTAACAAAGGGAACAAGATAGAGTTTTGGCTGTAAAAGTTATCTAATTCATTATGGCAGTGCATTTCACCACCATATATCATTTCAAAAATTCAACATTATTCACAGAAAACCAAAAATTAGTGCTTGCAAAACACTTAATCACTTATAGTCACATATACAAATGAAAATTGAAAAGAATGTAAAACCTTGATAATGCTCTTTAGATGCTTAACAAGCTCAGAATCGGACGACGGTTCATGCGAATGCTCTGCAATTTACAAGCAATCAAGCACAGCCAAACTCCACAAAGATCGCAGTACTCGTACGATTAAAACCAAGAAATCAAAAATTGAAAATGAGGGGATGAAGCAATTACCAGAAACATTGTATAAGCCGGAGCGGTCGACGGAGATTTTGGCGGACGGCGGTGGAGCGGCATTTGCATCCTCCAACTGTTCGACGAAAGTACCGTTTGCAAATCCTGAAGGACGGGAAGAACAACGACGAAGTGAGAGCGATGGAGGAATCGCGAGCGAGAAACGGCGTCGCGTTGAAGCGCGGAGAAGTAAACTTCTCAACATTTCCAAAGCTTTTTCAGCGTCCTGAAACTGATACACTCACAAACTGCTGCTGTAAAATTCACCGAAGTTGGAAAGTTGGAAACCAAACAAACCAAAAAAAAAAAAAAGTAATTTAAGAGTAATCAATATATCAATATATGATACAAAAATCAATCAATTAATAATGGGAAAAATGGTAATTTATGTTCCTCTTTTATAGACTAATTATAAAAAGCACTCATTAATTCTAAGTAATATAAATGTTACTCTTAAACCGTTTGAAAGGGTGTATATATTGAGTTATTGACTATCAACGTTATAAATGTTGTTTCTGAATTTTGAATTATTTAAACGGGAATCAGGAGTACAGTGTTAGCGAGCAAAATTTTCGGTAAACTACTCATATTCGTGTTTGGTAAATATTCGTTTATTAAGATAAGCGAACATAAATGAACAAATTTTAGAGGTCGGTTCATAAACGAACAAAATCTGAACAGTTGTAGGCTTGTTTGCTAAAAGCTCATGAGTGCCAACGACTTTGTGGTCCAGTGGCATCAAACCCTTCCTTTTATACGGGAGGTGGTGAGTTCGAGCCTCAGTGGAGTCAATATTGACTCTTGTGCTTCAATAGGTTGAGTTTTAATAATGATTACGGACATGCATGTTCATAAACAAGCAGTTAAGCATATATATAAAAATAACATGTGTTTGGTTAACCCTTTCGTGAATTTGTTCACGTATTCGCATATATATAAATAACATGTGTTTGGTTAACCCTTTCGTGAATTTGTTCACGAACGTATTCGCAAACACTAATGAACACTTAACAAACGGACGCGAACATGATTTTTAAATATCTTAACAAACGAATACGTATTCGCAAACATTAATGAACACTTAACAAACGGACGCGAACATGATTTTTAAATATCTTAACAAACGAACATGAATACAGACACTCAAAAAATATTAACAAACGAATACGGACAATCTCCGTTCATTCATGTTCGGTTTGTTAACAACCCTAACAGGAATGGTCATTACTCATTATATACACACGCTCAAACAATTCAAATCGTTAACCACCCTAACGGGAATGGTCATTATATGCAACACGCTCAAATAATTCATGAACAATATTTATACAACTTAAAATTAAGGGGTGACATTTATAATTAGCATATAAGAGATGAGTATACGTTACAATTCCCCATCAATAAATAAATTAATTAAAAAAATTAATAAGATTTAAAATTTTGAATCTATATATATATATATATTCTCTTTGTGCTTACAATATAATACTCCTTGTCAATTTTACTTCTCATATTTACTATGGTGAAACTAACTCTTTCTTTACTTATTTTCTTTAATATTTTTTTAATTTATTTTTGTGTTTTATAGTACTTTTCTATAGTCCCACTGGAGTCTAGAATTGGTAGTTAATTTTTCACTGAAATGGTCCATTGACTATAGTAAATTTACCAATTTGGTCCCTTGACTATAGCAAAATTACCAATTTGGTCCCGGTTTTAACGGCAAAATAAACAGAGGACCAAATTGGTTAAAATTTTCAAAGTCGAGGGACTTAATTGGGCACGAAAAATTATCGAGGACCAAATTGGTAATTTCACAATAGTCGAGGGACCATTTCGGTAAGAGTTAATACCTAAAATTGTCCTCGACTATAGTGATTTTTCTCAATTTTGTCCTAAACGACTTTGGTCTCATAAAGTGGTCCCAGACTTTAGTGTTATCACTCAAATTTGTCCTCCGTTAGTGAAGCTGTCAAACTGGTGTTAAGTTCAGGGGCAATTTTGTCAATTCATGTTGAAGTCTTCTCCTTCCTCTGTGTACACCGGTCTTCCATATGAAGGCCCTTATTTATGCTTTGAACTGAGGAAACAACGAAAGCTAGGGTTTGTCTCTGCGTATCCAATGGGAACTGAAGTTTGCAGAGTTCCGCCACCTCCGCCACCATGGGCCGCATGCACAGTCGCGGTAAGTGTATTTCATCTTCAGCTCTTCCATACAAGCGAACCCCTCCCAGCTGGCTCAAGATCTCTTCCGGAGATGTCGAAGTAACATCTGTATGTTCGCCAAGAGGGGTATGACTCCTCAGATTGGTGTTATTTTCTGGGATTCACACGGAATTGCTCAGGTGAAGAGTGTCTATGGAAGCAAGATTCTCCGTATCCTCAAAGCTCATGGGCTTGCTCCTGAGATTCCAGAGGATCTGTTACCCCTTATTAAGAAGGTTGTTGCCATCAGGAAGCACTTGGAGAAGAATAGAAAAGACAAGGACTCCAAGTTCCGCTGATTCTAGTGGAGAGTAGGATTCATCCTCTTGCTCGCTACTACAAGAAGACCAAGAAGCTCCCTCCTTTCTGGAAATACGAGTCCACCACTGCCAACACTCTTGTGGCTTAGGCTAGGTTAGAGTGGAGTAGTTTCGAATTATGGAGAGCTTAATAAAAGTTTTCTTCTTTATGGGGAAATGTTTGTTAAACCAAATTTTGTTATTTGATACAATTATGTTGTTCGACAATTCATAATATCTGTTTTGTTGTGGTTGCAGTAAAGTTGGTTTCTTTTTCATTGTTTGCAATGTGTTTCTAAATGCCTGAATCATGAAACTATGTGTTGCAAATGCCATGAATGGAATTGACAGGGATAATGGGAAAGAAAGGGAGCTGGATTTCTGCCTTGAAAAGAGCTTAGTTCTGAGAGCAAGAAGAAAAATAAGGTCTGCAGGGGATTCCAGTTCCTTTGATTTCTTTAATAATATAATGTTTCTGAATCTTTTAATGAAGTTTTGAGTTTATGTTGCTAGGTTGCACATAAATCTAAATGGTTTGGGAAGGAGAAGACTACAAGTTTGGGGTGTTCAAGAGCAGAAGCTATGGCAGCAATGCACCAACTGAGCAGGAGAAATTGATGGAAGCTGAGAGTGAGCAGAACAAGCATGCCTACTCGATGGCCACAAGGAGAAGACTTCAACATGAATTGGCTATTTTGCCCTTGAAATTAACACCAATTTGACAGCTTCACTAATGGAGGACAAATTTGAGTAATAACACTAAAGTCTGGGACCACTTTATGAGACCAAAGTCGTTTAGGACAAAATTGAGAAAAACCACTATAGTCGAGAATAATTTTGGGTATTAACTCATTTCGGTAATAAACTCTAAATTTTATATACTACTACTAAACTTAATATAAAGAAATTTTAAATTCAAAATAACTCCAGTCAAACTTCGTTAACCAAACCAGACATATAAAATGGGACGGAGTGAGTACTATAACATGTGTATACATGCAGGGAGGCAGAGATTTCGGATGTGAAGTACATAATAATAAAGATTAGGGGCAGCAGTAGCGAGCAGATGGTGGTGGCCCTCTGTTGCCCGCAGTAGCTCTTTTTTTTGTGTATGTAAACCTACGAGGTGTACTATTTTGAGATTCTCTCCGTCTTTTAATGGTTCAGGTCCATCTGATTAATCCTCGCTCGCTCAGAGAGGTACAAGAGTTTACACAGTTTTTCCCAAAAAAAAAAAAACTCTTTTACCACTTGAGTTACCCATTTTGTCCCTAGTAGCTCTAATCCTTGCCAAAATATTCTTGTGTGAGGGTTGAACATAACTACTTACACAACCACACAACACACCAAAGCAAGTTGCGCAAATGTCAAACCACAATTCCTTGGATGCATATCACCTACCCAATGTGGTTAATAATTCACTCACTGGATGGATAACATATTATTATATATATAGTGGGTATTGTATTTATACATCCATGCTTCCCACTTTACTATATAATAAGCTCTTACAACTACGATATGGATATATAATATAGTCTTCATCTTTTCGTATCTATAAAAACATATTTTCATCTTTTTCATAGTTTGTAATAATTATAACATATTTAAAATACGTTAACATGTGAAATTAATTTACTCAATAAGTATCAAACTATATATCAATCTCAAATCTAATTGCAAGCATACAAAGTGATTCGAGAATTATTGTGTTATTAGATCATCCCGAATAGCATAATGTATAAACTTTGATTATATACTCTTAGCGCTCTAATACATAAAATATTAGATTGTAAATGTTTCACTTTTTTAGTGTTCTCTGATGTACCAAAAAATATTTATATTTAACTCTAAATTTCAAGATGTTTTGATTACTTGAAGATGCAAATCAATCATCACATATAACCTTAATTACATATTATTTTTCTAATGTAATCATCATCTTATTCTAATCTTTCTTGCTCGTTGAATAATTCTTCGATATCTTTCGGTCTTTGAACCAAACAACTCTTTCAATTGTACTACATTACTTTTATGTTGTATAGCAAAGCTTTCAATCTATGTCAATGATTAAGATGCGTTACATATAGAATAAAGATTCATGAAATGTCCCAAACATGCCCTTAAAAGGAATAAAGGACATTAACCACCAACCCCACCAAGCATAGAAGTATAGAACCACGAAAAAAAGTGATGTTTGGTTAGTAATAAACTAATGACCAATGAGTGACACTATGTGTTTTAAAATTATATTACTTTCATCTAAAAAAAAATATTGTCTCCTTTGATCCAACATACAAATTTAAGAAAAAACAAACACATATTAACAAGAGAATGGCATAAAATAAAGAAAATAAGACTTAAGTCATAAAGCATTATCTTCTAGATGCATAACGTAATTAATCTAGGGATTATTGGGGAAAAATCACACAACCAAGGAATTGAGGGGTTACATTGCATGTAGGAATCCGAGTCTATAAGTTACTCTCGTGATCACTAAGCTAAGCAATCATTAGAACAAGGAAGTGCCACACTCTCGTGATTCATCAACTCTAAATTCTTCAAGCACACAAGTCACAAAGCATCAAAATCTCCCAATTCTCCCGGGCCTATTTTCATATAGAGAAATCAGGTTTAGGTAAGAAGTGATTTGAAATCTTGGCACAACTCTCATTGTAGCCAAGAATTTTTCTAGCACACAAATCACAATTTGAGCATCAAGATAGATTATACAATGTTAACCTAAGTCCATAAACTAATTAATTACTCACACATACTAAGTATAACCGTTATAAAAAGCATAAGAATAAAGCACAAATAGCATAAAAGAAAGAGATAGAAAGAAAAGAAAAACTTATATATTAATGGATGATAAATCTTGGAATTCAAGCATTACATCTATGATTACAAGCTTCCAAAATGTAAATAAATATAAATCTAAGCTTAATATAACCTAAAAATATGAAAGGGGATAAAGTAAAATGGCCAGGGTACGTTTGTCCATGGGTTGAAACTTGAAACCCTGAAAAATGACTTAAAATGCACTTATATATATATAGAGAGGACATAGTACTTAAGAACGGTGGCCTATGGAATGGTCATTCCTCAACCATTCATTAATTACCAGGCAGAATGCAATTTAACTTGAAGAAATGTAGTAGAGAACACCCTAATGAACGGTCGTTCAGCATATGGATCTTCATGGACATAACATGTTCCTTGTTGTTTTTTATATTTTTAACATTATTATAATTGGGCATGATGATATTCATGAAAGTTGTAGTCCTTTAATTTGAGCTGAATTTCCAATGGTGCAAGAATTACTTAATTTGAACATTTCTACTGTGAGATATGATCAATCAATGGTCATGTTGTGCGAGAATTTTAACTTCTTATTTTTTGCTCCACTTTTGTATTGGTTTGCTCATATCATCAAGACCATTGAAAACACTACTTTTTGGCTCTCTGAAAAGTATTTTAACTATCTTCTTAGCTTCACTTTGCCTTCCTTTGACTCTAAATGCATCCAAAGTCCTCTAAAAATCATCCAATTCATCTCAATTATCAATGACTACACGGCTACACCTAAACATACAAATGAACCAAATAAGGAACATTTTGGACAAATTTATAATAAATTACAAGAAAAATAAATTTAAATGCAATGTGAAAATATGAACAATTAGATACTTATCTCATATTTGAGTTCTTTGTATTTCCTAACATAATGACCAACCATTGATCCTTAAGGAGGGCCAGCATTTTTGTTACTGTTTATTTCTTTTCTATTATCCCTTTAGTACATGAGAGAAATAATATAAGGAAAATTATTGTATTGGCGATGGTCCACATTACTAAGTGGATCAATAATAAATGTTTATTTTTAACATACTAAATATTTATTTTAATGTATTGAATGTTTATTTTTTAGATATTATATTAAAAATGAACATGTAGTACACTAAAAATGAACCTATAACATGACAATACACTAAAAATAAATATTCATTGTACTAAAAATAAACATATATGAGAGTGGTTCACCTTGTAATATGGATCAGGATATAGTATAATGATTGGGAATATAATTTTCATTATTTTCCATATTGAATACATATATACTACAATTTCCTGCATTCTAAGTTCCATTTGACCCTTGGGGGATAGGAGAAGTTGTTATTCACAACCTCTCTTATATTAAAAAATTCTCATTATGCAAGTTATCTAGCTAGGTGGAACGTTATCTCTATATATATTATACTGCAATGATGACATTTGAATTATTAAAACATTGTTTTGTTATGGAAGTTGAAAGCATGGGAACGCTTCGGACATGCGAGTCCTATAAGGAACTGACCTGTCAGTGGTAGCACAGTTGGGTGGACTCTAATGGACAATGGTGCCCTATTGAATCCAAGTGAGGGAAAGGACACAAGAACTTTTATGTATAAATTTGAAAGACACATTTTATTTGTAGGGCATTTATCAATATACTTAGCTTATATACGTTGAGAGAGCCCCTTGAGGAGTTTTTTTTTTTTTTTTTTTTTTAGCCAAGACAATGACAATGGGGCATTGGGCAATATGGTTTCTTTGAATTTTTATTTTACTAATATTGACATTCTTGATGTAATTAGTTATGATCTTCCTCATAAATAATCACTAATCGGGCAATATGTTTTTTTTCTTCTCCCAAAAAGTTGAATCTCCAACTGAGCACACGACTCGATCCCTGGTCTCTTCTCCCAAACTTCACCCCTGTAACCAGTTGAGCTGCCCATGCGGGCATGTTTTTTTTTTTTCTAAGGTGATGAGTCGGAAGTTTTGGGTTGTCTTTTTGAAGATATCTTTCACTACTACAAAAATAACATTCAGCGTTGAACATATAACGTCAGTTTTTACCAAAATCGACGTCAAAACAATGAAGTAATTTATAATTTTTTTAAAAACACTTTAAATGTCGATTTTTTAATAATAATCAATGTCGTAAACTAATTATTAAAAATAATAAATAAATATAATATAATATAATATAATATAATATACGACATTTGTTTTTTTACAGAATCAGCATCGTATATTATAACTAATTTTTAATTTTTTTTTTATAATTAGTATACGACGTAGGTTAGTAATAAAACCGACATTGTAAGGTAATGAATTTTTTATTTTTTTAAAAAATAACTATACGACGTTAGTTATTTATAAAATCGACATCGTATAGTTAAATTAATTTTATTTTTTAATAACTATACCCGACTTCATATAGCTTGAATTTAAAAAATTATTAAATACCTACGACGCCAGTTTTAAATAGAAAACCACCATTATAGGTATTAAAAGTTAAAAAAAAAAATACAAGATGCAACGTCGATTTTAAGAAAAATCGACCTCGTATCATCCTCCCATTTCAAATTTTGCCCGTTATTTTCTTCTTCTCTTCTCCCTACTCCTATTTTCTTCTTCATTTCTTGTGGTCGTCGCTGCCCTACAGCCACCACCTAAAACTTATATATATATATATATATATATATATATNTATATATATATATATATATATATATATATATATATATATATATATATATATATATATATATATGATCACAACCTAAAACTTAAGCATGTGTTGTGTGCAACACAGGGAGACATGCTTAATATGCACACATCATAATGCCTGAAATGTATACGGACGTTTTTAATCCCTCCGAATTAATTTCATCCATAGATCTATTTTTTTAATGGATGAGATTGGTTCTCATGGACTTATGGAGAGGTTGATTCTCAAATGATCTCTAATATGTATGTATATATATATATATATATATATATATATATATATATATATATATATATATATATATATATATATATATCTTACTTCTCTTATTTATATAAATAAATAAATGTAAATATATATAAATATAATAAAAAAAAATTAACAAGGTCGACTCGCTCGAGTTAACTCGGCCGAATTCGGTAGAGTCAGCCGTCAACTCGGCCCAGTTGGCCGAGTTAGGCGCTAGGAGGCCACCTAGGAAGTAATTCGCCTCGGCCTAGGGGCGCCTAGCGCTTAGGTGACCGATTTTTGTAACAGTGCCAGGTGATAGTATTAGCTTGTTATAAAAAGGTATTTGATAAATTAGGTATTTATTCTTAGTTGATTACATGTAAAATGACCTCTAAGGGCATAAGTATATTATGATATTTACTTAATTATTAAAGTACTTTTACAATTTATAGTTATTGTTGCGTTATTATTTACTAATATTTTCGCCCGTGCGTTGCACGGAATGGATTTTTAATAATATTTTAAGAATATTTGGATCGATATACAATTATATAANCTCTAAGGGCATAAGTATATTATGATATTTACTTAATTATTAAAGTACTTTTACAATTTATAGTTATTGTTGCGTTATTATTTACTAATATTTTCGCCCGTGCGTTGCACGGAATGGATTTTTAATAATATTTTAAGAATATTTGGATCGATATACAATTATATAAATTATAACATCGAATATTATATAGCGCAATTGATGAAATTGGTTGGATTGATTATATTTTTTGATGTTTTCCTTGCTTGAATTAGAGCAAATAATTGTCCAATTACCTATGCAATGCATGGATACATTTTTTATTATATATTTAAATAATAAAAATATTAAAAAAATTTAATATTGAACGTGTACATTGATTTGATTATAAGATTAGTGCAAAAGTATTACTCAATTAATTGAATAATATATGGCTTGTTTGTCTACAATTATCTTTAAAAGATCGAATACTCACATAGTGGTTCTTTCATAGGAGCATATATTTGTGTGTAGTAGTTTTGTTTCTATATGAATTATAAACCACCAAAAATCTACGAATTCGATTTCTTGAACCACTTCTGAACAAACATTTTAGAAATATGCATGTGTAGAAAAGTTCCCTGAATTTGTAGAGTCAAAATAAAATGTTGTAAAAAACCACATATATGCATAAATATTAATATTAATATTATAGTAAAAAAAATACCTCTAAATCATGGACTACACACTTTATGAAGTTTATTTTTTCAGAACCTCTTGTTTATGGAAAACGAACGACACGAAACACTCTAAACTTGATGCTATTCCATATGAGCCTAGGATGAAGTTAACGACTAACAATCTCAGAGTGATCTATTTTACAAAGACAAGAATACGTTGGAAGCTTCAATTTTAGTTTTAGCAAAATGATCTATTTAAATAAAAAAAAATGTTATGCTATTACATTACTATATATATGGTAGATAATGCAATATTACCAATTATAATAATTATTATTCTATCATAATAAATAAATAAATCCTATCATAATAATAATTACCATATTACTAAGGAATAAGGTTCAAATTGGCCACTAGCGTAACTTGAAAGTGCAATTAGACCACTGAACACTCCAAATACATGAAATTTCACCAGATAGCAGGTTAACTTTAATTTTGCCTGCTTATGTGGATGGTAAATTGACATTTTAAAATAATTTTTTAATAATAATAATTAAAAATAAAAAATAAAAAATTAAATGCCTGCTTCCTTTGAAAAAAAATAATTAAAAAAATAAAAATACAATGCCTGCTTGTTTGTTTTTTTTTTTTTAAATTATTTGTTTTATTTTTATTTTTAAAGTTTAGTATTAAAAAATATTTTAAAATGCCAACTTACCATCAATGTAAGCAGGCAACCTGATGAAATAGAATGTAACCTACTATCGGGTAAAATTGCATGCATTTAGAGTGTTGAGTGGCCTAATTGTACTTTTTTTTTTTTTCGTTCAGTGGCCTAGTTGCACTTTGAGTTTACGTTCAATGGCTAATTTAAACCTTATTCCTATTACTAATAATGAATTATAACCAATTATAATTAATATTATTCTATTATTCTATCATAATAATAATTATTCTATAATAATAATTACCATTACCATATTACTAATAACTAATTATAACCAATTATATTTAATATTATTCTATCAATTATAATTATTATTATTCTATTATAATAAATAAATTCTATCATAATAATAATTACAATTACTAACGATTTATTAGCAATTATAATTAATATTATTCTTATTCTATCATTCTATCATAATAATTACCATAATTACTAATAACGAAATATAACAAATTATAATTAATATTATTGTTATTCTATCATTCTATCATAATAATAATAAATTCTATCATAATAATTACCATAATTACTAATAACGAATTACAACTAATTGTCCAATTATAATTAATATTATTCTATCATAATAATTGCCATATTACTAAAATGCTCCTATGTTTGGGCAGGAAAAATTTGGAGGAGGATAGATAGTATAGATTATATTTTATTATTAATAATATTATAATCATAAAAAAATACTTCGTAGTTAATAATAATTCACCATAACGATTAAAACAATTATATATATAAATATAAATAAATAAATAAATAAGTATGTGTGTGTGTGTGTGTATATATATATATATATATATATATATATATATATATATAACTTTGTGCGGTGATATTATATTTATATAAACACTACAATAACCAAGAATTGTTTAGGGTAAATTCGACTTTTAAAAAAGGAATCGAACTCGAGTTCTCCCAGAATTCTTCCCCACAAATAGAGCTCATTTGCCACTTTAGCTACCCCATTGGATTTTGCCGCTTACTGATATCAATAAACTAAACTAAAAAGTTGTTTACAAACACTCCTATTAGTTATTTGACTAGTCAAATAAGTTAGACTTTGGTTAATAAAACATTTTTCAAACACACCTTACTTTAGTATTTATGTACATTAATTAATTATGGTGTGTGTTTGTAAATATATAGAACAAATATTATGAACATAGTATATGATAATGAGTTGTTATACCATGGACCAAGGTCCACCTTGGTTCTAAACTATGTATTTTTAGTATTGGAATTGTGAACTTCTAGAATATAAAATGTGTTTCTAAGTCAAAACACATAAATTGTGTATGTTAACATTGTGTGTTCGTAGTATACAAATTGTGAATTTTTAAAAGGTAAATTATGAACATTCACAATGTGTATTCGTAGTATACAAACTGTGAATTTTTAAAATATAAATTATAAACATTTAGTATATAAATTGTGAACATTCAAAATCTGAATTCATCTTGCAAGGTGAACCTGGGTCCACAGAATAATTTTCCCAGTGCAGGCAATATTGACTCTTGTGCTTCAATAGGTTGAGAAAGTAGTTATGAACAGATTTGGATCAGATCCCACCATTTTTGGTCCTACTGTTATTGGCGCATTACCAATTTTAGTCCACTTCATTAATTTTTGCCACAATGCGGCCAACCTTATTTAGTCATTGCCACTTTTAATCAATCGTTAAAATTTTCGTCAAATGGTCGTTCAAACACATGGGTATTTTTGGTCTTTTCATGTTTTGGTCATCTCCTTGACCCTTTTGCAGTGATTTTCTTTACACATTTTCATCCAATGAAGAGATCCGTCGAAAACCATGTGAGCCACATTACAAAGCCATGACTTTCGCTGGACCTTTTCATTGGATGAAAATGTGTAAGGAAAACCATTGCAAAGGGTAAATGAGATGATCAAAGCATGAAAATGTCAAAATACCCTTGTTTTAGTCAGTTATTTGACAAAAAATTTAACGGTGGGCTAAAAGTGACAATGACTAAATAAGACTGGTCGCAATGTGGTAAAAATTAATAAAGTGGACTAAAATTGGTAATGCCCCACTAACAATAGGACCAAAAATGGAAATGACTCTAATTAGTAGGGATCGGTATGTTAGGTTTTAGTTTTTCCATTCATGCATCATTTAGTACTTCTTTTTTTTTTTTACTTTTAGTTTAACCATTTTTAGTATCTATTTTATAGATTTAAAGTCATAATATTGTGTCTTTTTTTTTTTTTAGAAAAGTCAAAATATTGGTGAATACTAGTATTATTGTATACAAACACACGTGTCTGTATTTAATATTTACGTTTCTTAAATACTGTTAAGCAAATGCAATACGATTCTTCTTTATTAGATCCGGTGTTATCCAGTGCAGGTTTTTCTGCTATCCCACCATTCTTTTCTATATATACTCACCTCAGACTATATACACATTTTACTGAAACCTAAATCTATAGATAAAAAAGTGTTCTTTTGCGTCCCCTTTCTTCTCACATTCTTGACTCCCTCTCTCCCCAATCTCCTATTCTTTCTTCTATTGTTTTGTTTGATTCCCAGTTCAGCTCATCTCAGCTGGATGTGTTTGACACTCTTTGAGTTGAACTCTTGAGATTCTCTATTTTAGTTGCAGGGGAAAACGAGGGTGAGAAGATGAGGGTGTTGAGTGCCATTGATTGCTCGGATTGCCCAAGTCTTTGTGGGTTCTTGGTTGTTAAATCTTATCCCAAGAGGTATTCTTCCAAGATCCCCTCTGATTTGGTCCTTTTCTTGGGTCTGGGCTTCATAGATTGGTAATATTTGTGTTTACTTTTGGCAAAATAACAGTTTACCCATCATTTACAGATATAAAGATACAGTTTTTATTGATTATACCTAGATGGACTTTGCAAGAGAATGGGTTTAATTCAGTGTTTTATACCTGTCATTAAAGGGTCTAAGGAGATTCTTGGATTAGGACTGGATTGGATTGTCCATCTAGCTTTTTTGTTTTTAATACATTTTTATTGATATGGGTTGGGATTAGATTTGTTTCTCTGCTGTTTTTTTCTTGTCTTTTTCTATTGATTTCTGTTTTTAGTGGATGTCTCATTCTTCTTTGGGGAAAAGAGTTGGGATTCAATCTCCAGGTAACCCTCAAATTGTGTTTGTCTTCTGAACTGGAATTAGGAATTTCTGGTAACCCTAAAAAACAGGATCACTGGTTTTTGTTGGGGGGTGGGGGTTCATATAGGTGTGATTAGTATGGTGGGTGAATGTGTAAAGATGGATTAACCACTTGTGAGAATGATCTTTGGATTGATACTTTTGAGGACATCATCTGATAGTGTCCCAGATTCAAGGAAGAATTTGTGAGATGGGAGATACTGTTCTAACAGTTCTGTCATTGGAGAATCATTACCCCTTTTCCATGGATTCTAGCACCTCCTCTTCACAAGATGATTTAGATTTTGAGATGAATAGACAAGTAATCTTAGCCCGTCCACCCGACATCAATTTACCGTTATCTGCAGAGCGTAGCCCGACTCCTCAGTTGTCGAATTCGGAGCATAGTGATAGTCTTGATGTTAGGGTAAGAGCCCAAGTTCATGAAACCGAGAATTTCTTCAGTGCGCCTAAGGTCAGTAGGAAATGTGCGAAAAGGGGGGACAGCATCTGGGGCGCTTGGCTCTTCTTTAGCTTTTATTTTAGGCCGGTCTTTGTTGAGAAATCGAAGGCGAAAGTTGTGCGGGACTGTAATGGAGCTTCAGGGTTCGATAAATCTGATCTTCAGCTTGATGTTTTCATGGTTCAGCATGATTTGGAGAACATGTACATGTGGGTTTTCAAGGAGAGGCCTGAAAATGCTTTGGGCAAGATGCAACTAAGAAGCTATATGAATGGGCATTCCCGCCAAGGGGAGCGTCCCTTTCCTTTTAGTGCTGACAAGGGTTTTGTTCGATCTCATAGAATGCAACGGAAGCATTATAGGGGCCTCTCGAATCCTCAGTGTGTTCATGGGATCGAGGTTGTCCCCTTACCCAATCTAATGGCTTTAGGCGAAGATGAACGAAGAAGGTGGGTTGAACTTACGGGAAGGGAACTGAATTTCACTATCCCACCCGAAGCAAGTGATTATGGTTCGTGGAGAAACCTGCAAAGCACTGAATTTGAGCTCGAGAAGCAACCTCCATGTGCCAAGGGCAATAACCATTCCCCAACTAAGAAATTGCTTAACGGATCCGGGCTTAATTTGTCCACTCTAACATCGAACCACAGCAATGGCGATGCCATGGATTTAACGCCTGTCAGCTGCAAAAGGAAGCAGGACTTCTTCTCTAACGGGAATGGAGATGAGTGTCATTTGCAAGCAAATCCTCACTATAGGATCCCAGATTTCGAAATGCACCCGAATGAGCCACACTGGTTGAATGAATTTAGCGGGATTATAAGGAATGTTTACGGGCCTGTTACAGCTGCAAAGAGTATCTATGAAGACGAGAAAGGGTATTTGATCATAATCAGTTTGCCCTTCGTTGATCTCCGGACAGTGAAAGTCTCTTGGCGGAACACACTCACATACGGGATAATCAAGGTTTCTTGCTTGAGCACATCTCGCATCCCATTCATCAAGAGACAGAAACGGACTTTCAAGCTTGTAGATTCATCATCCGAACACTGCCCTCAAGGAGAATTTGTTAGGGAAATCCCGCTCTCAACCCGAATTCCCGAGGGTGCAAACATCGAAGCCTACTTCGACGAATCAGGGACAGCGCTAGAGATTCTGGTGCCTAAACTGCCGGAGGGGCCGGAAGAACATGAAGTACACATTCGACTTCGCCCCGACCTCAGTGCCAATGACTTCATGGCTTTTATGGACCTGGAAGCATAGCTATACAAATGCTAGTAGGGTTGGTGCTTCATTGTTTCACCAACATAAAATATGTTTTATTGAGCTAAATATGCAAAAATCTTCTGTTTGTGTTGTCTTCTCACATAAATGGTTTGTCTTTCTTCATCTGTATAGCCTTGGTTGTAACCAGGTCTAGCTTATAAAATCTTTGTTCTTGGTTTAGTAACATATTTATGTTCTTGTTTGCAGACAAATATTTGTATTAAAATCTTTCAGCCCTTTGTACTACCAATACATTAGAAGCCACCAAAGAGATGAAAAGGTTTGAATCTTTTAAGTCACAGGTAACGATAAATTCGTATCTCACGAGATGAAACTAAAATAAAATTGCAATTATCCTGCGGGGCTAGCTCAAGTGGTAGAACACCTTATCTAAAGCCACCACTCGGGTCGAACGGGATTCGACTGGCAAATTTTTATGTTGACTATAGTCCAGACAGTGTTGTGTAGACCATAAAAAAATACATTTTAATATAGTAAAAGTGTAGTATTTGTATACTAAATGTACATTATACAAAATAATGTACTTCCCCTAAATACAAGGTACATTTTTAATATACTAAATAAAAAAATACATTTTAATATAGTAAAAGTGTAGTATTTGTATACTAAATGTACATTATACAAAATAATGTATTTTCCCTAAATACAAGGTACGCTTTTAATATACTAAAAGTACATTATTTGTATATTGGATGTACATTATTTGATAGTCTACAAAATAATGTACTTTTAATACTCAAATAACACAAATAATATATTTTTTATTTATGGTCTACACAGATGTGTGAACCATGATCCATGATGCAATAATGATTAGGTTCGATTTTCACCAACATCTTGGGGCTAGGGTTGCTCAAGCGAGAATTTGGGCCTTTGGGCTCCCTAGATTGGATATTGGGCTCTCTAAGTTGCGGAAGTGTGGAGATGGATCCTTTGTACACAAAGTCAACAACGGGGAGTCTACTTGGGCAACTCACAATTTATCTCATTGGGCTTAAGATTAATCTACCGTATGTCGGGAAACCAAATATATCAACAGAAAATGCAATTTATACAAATTAAAATATACGGAGTAAATAAATTTTTTGTGTGTAATACATTAGTATCTGGATCTTGCGGGATGAAACTAAATCACTCGGCTCTCAATTGAATTTCATTTTCCCATTGCATACAACTCAAATTAGTTGACACCTTTACATGCCATCAATCATCATCTTGCATTTCACTTGGTGTTGTGTTGGACTAATATTAATTGTACAGATTCTCAAAAGTGGGTTGTTTCTACTTTTCTACTTTCATGATTGTGATAAAGAGAAAAGAAATTCCAAAGGCAGCCACCTCTAGTGGTGTTTATTTCATTGATGAAAGAAAAATATACAATTCCTAGTTTGGACAGGCATAGAATAATATCTATTGATCATAGTTAATTCATAGCCTACTCTAGCCTATAGGTTAATGTATATAATTAACTCAAATGTATTGTACAAATAAAAATCTATAAAGAATAGAGCAATTTTGGCTCTTCAACAGAAAAGAAAGCTTATGGCTCTGTTTGGCAGAGCTTATTTAGGAGCTTATAGCTTATTTTAAGTTACTAATAAGCTATAAGCTCTGTTTGGTGATGTTCCTAAAATAAGCTAGTAGCTTAAAATAAGAGCTTATTTTTGAACGCTACTTAAGGTAGCGTTTCAAAATAAGCTAGTAGCTTCCTAACTTTTTTTCCATTTTTAACCTTATTATTTTAAAGAAATGACATCCTTTACCCTTTCCAATTAAAACCTTTTTGGCTAAACCTTTTTGGCTTTTTCTCTTCAATATGTTTGGTTGTAATTTCAATTTGACATTTGTGTTTGAACATTAATTTTTGTATGAACTAATCTTATGAATTATAAACATTTTGTTTTACTTTATATGTTTTCAAATATATGTTCTTACTTTATATTTTATTAAATATATTGATTTCACTATTTTATATTTTAATATATAAACAAACCTATTTAAATTTAAAGTTATTTAAATTGTATGAATATGCCCTTTTTAGTCTTTTTACATTTATCAGCTTATCAAAAAGCTAATTTTACCAAACACTTTTAAGCATAACAGCTAGTTTAACAACTCTTCAGATTTCAGCTTCGAGCTTATAGCTTTTCAGTTTTCAGCTACTTTTCAGCTTTCAGCTACCTTTTCAGCTAGGTTTGCCAAACATAGCCTATAACAACCCAGAAAAATAACTTCATTTTCCGTCCAACATTAACACAACCTACATTCGTCTCGTGATCCCTAATTGAATAATCATCTGAAATATCACAAGTAGTCTCCAAGTGGCTCAAACTAATAATGTATCTATACTCTAACCACTCACCACTTGCAAAATTTGCACAAGCCTTATCCCTAACCATAACATTGGTCACTTGGAGACCAGTGAAACTATTTAAAGGAATGATATTATCACCAAATGATAGGACAATGATCAGAATATTTTCATCACTATCTTGGTGGCCTGGGGTCATGGTCAGCTTAGAGCTACTATCCTTCCTAATCAATTTACCATCAACTGGGGGCTTTAGACATTTTTTAGTCTTAAAAATAAACACTTGGCCCACCCAAGACCCAACATAACTACCCATGTGTGGAGTGTCAATGTGGGTCAATCCGTCCCACCCTGAGTATTTTTTTTTTCTTTTGCGGACCTTCGCAAGCCGACTCACAAAGTTCGAGGGCTAGGATTTTGCAACCCTAGCCCACCTCATGCGGGTTCGCGGGACCCACGAGTCAACTTCAAAAATTTTATTAAAAATTATTATAGTATTAAATTATATTTTAATAATTTAACCTAAATAATATTATATTTTTCCATGGTTAGAAATTACAAAATTTTAATTTTTAATGTTTAGTGTGTGTGTGTGTATTTATTTATTTATTTTATGGAAGCCCTTGACCTGCGCAGGCCAAAAATTTTAGGCCCTAACCCGTCCTACTGCATGTGGTTTAGGGTTGGCTCGTGGACTTCATCCCACTTTGACACCCCTACCCATGTGTAGCTTAAAAATAAATACCATGCCCCCTATCACGATATAGTTATCCATTTCACAAGCTTAGGAAACTAATTTAGTATATATAAATTCAATATATAGCAATAAAAATGTTATTTGATCATATAAAATTATTGTGTTTTCACCAAAAATTTGTACCTTAAAAAGGTTTATTCGTCAAAAGAAATTTAAACTTTTATGATTTGTAATAATTTTAGTAAAACGTTTTAAATATAACAATTTCATACCAAGTTTGAAACATTTGGTGCAATTTTAGCTAATTTTATGATTCAGCTCAAAAAAAGACATAATACGACCTCCATCTTGTTAACATGAATATTAGTTAACATTCAAATTATTTTTAAAAAATATACTTTAATGTTCACAACTCTTGATACAAAAACCAAAGGTTTTCTAATTAAATAAATAAATAAAAATAAAACCTTTACATGATAAGTATAGTTAATTAAGTTATTTTAAATAATTTGATGATTTCAACATTAATTTTTTTATTAGAATAATGAACCTTGGATCAAAAATGTGTTACAAGAAAAGTTTGATTACAATGCATTTAAGAAAATAATTTTTCTGTTTTCAAAAAAAAAATCTTATTATTATTCATATTTTAAAACCATAGCATTTATATATAGGCACACTCACATGCGAACATCTTCCTAAGAAAAACTAAGAACTAATATAAACCTTCTATCTAGAAAAATTTAATGGATCTTATGCAATTAGAAAAAATATATATATGTTATGTCATTCTGGTAATTTCTCTCAAATTTAAAAGTGCAATATTTAACAATATAAATTACATTCTTGGATAATCCCTACAACATAACCACACACACACACAAACACATACACTTAACCTAAACTGTAAATACTAAACTCTAAACAATAAAAAGTGAACCATTAAACAAAACTAGAAAGTGAAAAACTAAACTAAAATAAAAGCTACTCCGTATAAACTAAAATATAAACTCTAAAATGTAAACTCTAAGTGCAATGCACTTTCAAACGAATCGAAATATACGTCGTGGTGTTGCAAAGTGCATTGTATGGTGTTGGAAAGTACACTTTTAAAATTAGAGAAACTTACTTGATGATATATTAGAAATGGATTCGGGGTGGACGAACCCAAAGAGGAAACGAGTACAACACGGATGTCAAACTTGCCCTCGGCCTTGGGCGCCCAACATGCCTAAGGTTGGCCTCGACCTCATTCACCCAGCCTCGGCCTCACTGCCTCAGTCATGGACTCGGGGGGTTCCAACTACCCGTCATATTCTCGTGAAGTTAGTTAGAGAGTGATTTAATATAAATACAATCATCATTGTCTTGTTAAGACATTACTTGTCATCTTGTAATAGTATCGCACAAGTATTAATACAGATGTTTTTGTCTTTTCCATCTCATTGTCATGTCTTTATCCATTTATTCATTCTTTAATTATTGGGTTAATTAATTCGTACTATCTGGGTCAATTCGGACTAAAAAGTCATTGTATTTTTTCTCTTCATTGCTCTAAAATTTGGGCTCGTAGAGCTTATTTAGGAACTTATATCTTATTTTAAGCTACTTATAAGCTATAAGCTCTGTTTGGTAATGTTCTCAAAATAAGCTAGTAGTTTTTTAACTTTTTTCTATCTTTATCCTTATTATTTTAAATAAATGACATTCTTTACCTCTCCCAATTAAAACAATTTTGGCATTTTCTCTCCAATATGTTTGGTTGTAATTTCAATTTGACATTTGTGTTTGAATATTAATTTTTGTATGAACTAATCTTATGAATTATAAACATTTTGATTTACTATATATATTTTCAAATATATGTTCTTGCTTTAAATTTTATTACAATATATTGATTTCATTATGTTATATTTTAATACATAAACAAACCTATTTAAATTGTATGAAGATGTCCTTTTTAATTTTTTTTTACATTTATCAGTTTATCAAAAGCTAATTTTACCAAACACTTTTAAGAATAACAGCTAGCTTAACAGCTTTTCAAATTTCATATTGGAGCTTATAGCTTTTTAGTTTTCAACTACTTTTCAGCTTTCAGCTACCTTTTCAGTTATGTTTGCCAAACATAACTCAAATAAAGCTTATAGTTTATTAGTAACTTAAAATAAGTTATAAACTTTTAAATAAGTTCTGCCAAACAGAGTTTAGATATAACTAATTAAATAGAAATCATAGATTAATTCTTACTTTTCTCCCACTAATAAATTTCACTTATGATACTTTTCATATATATATATATATATATATATATATATATATATATATATATATATACACACGCGCGCGCACACTCAATTTTTGGGTGTGTGGGGACTCTCTCTAAATCATTTACAACCACTGTCTGTGCGCCACTTAGTGCATACAATAATAATGCTTTGGAGTCAAAGCTCTTCCCTTTAGGCTATACAAATCTTTGATAAAGTCCACCACATTTTTATTTGTTTTCCTTTTAAAATCTTAACAGCTAAGTACTAAACTCTGACGTACATTAATAAACTTCCTGTCTCAGATACTGAAGATTGCCAAATTGGTAATTGTTAGTTGGTGTCAACGAAATTCTTGTTTCATTAGGCATTTTATGGTCGGAGAAGTGGAGATCCCACCATTACCTTAATTCTCCCTTAATGGGTTATCAATATTCTATTGTTTTCGACGAATTTAATCAATTAAGTATAAAGGGTGTGTATAGTTAGCACATGAAATTGGAATCGAAATATGAATCAAATACTTGGTAATGGTATGAGTTTTGGTGAAAGTATTTTGCATGTTTGGTAGTATGTTAGAATTGGAATAATAATTGCCAATATTAATGTTTGGTTATGTATGACCTTATAATGAGAATAAAGGTTTTAAATATTTAAATACAAAAAATCAAAATAATTTATCCTAATATAATGACATCCAAATCACTAATATGAACAAAAAAAAATCAAAACAAAAATCTAAAAGCATTAATTCAAACTTAAAAATCATATTACCAATAAAATGGGATGATGCCTTTTTTTTTTTAATTAGGGAATGTGGTTTTTAATAGAAAGAGTAATCAAATCTCATTGTTGTGTTTTAAAAAGTTATTAACCAAACATTAACTATGATTTTGATTCTCATTCCTAATGTGTAAACCCATGAACCAAACACACCATAAGTTTTTAGTACATAGATAGATGACAATAAATTATAATTTAAGGGTATGTTTGGTTTATGTGTTTACACACTAGGAATGTGAATCAATATCATAGTGTTTTTTATGACAACTTTTTAAAACACAACTATAGGATTTGATTACCATTCAGTTAAAAACTACATTCCCTAATTAATTGTTTTGATTTTTTGTTTTTATATTTTAAAAACCTTTATTCGGTCATATATACATAACCAAACATCAATATTGGTAATTATTGTAATTTCACCCTACTACCAAACGTGCAAAATATTTTCACCAACCTATAGCATTACCAAATGTTTGATTCTCATTCTGATTTCAATTTCCATGTATGAATCAAACACACCTTAAGTTTGAATACATAAATATACTAGTCCAAAAATATACTTCCTAAAATCATATATAAAATAAATTGTTATTTGACGAATTTAGTCAGACTTAAGTATTAAGTTTTGCTGGTTGTGTTGTACAAGTAGCTCATGTATGAGCATTAAATGCTATGATGATGGTTTAACAGTTCACACAAGGCCGGTCTTGAAAAAAAGTAAAATAAAATAAAATAGGAGACATGTAACCATGTCTAATTGTCAATTGGAACCCTATATATATAATACAGTTCATATGCGGATAGTGTGCTCAGGTGCAGTTGTGCGGTGAAAGGAGAGTCATTGATCTTGCCAAAATCAACGTCTAAGATTAACAATTATTAAAAAAATAAATAAAATAAAAAATAAAGTGGTGGCAATTCGGTAATTTTTCGTATTGGTCAAACTTAAGGTGCATGATTTTTCTTTCTTTAGGTGCGTGATTTTTGTGCTTAAGGTGCGTCAGTTCTTCAGTGAGAACTTAAGATGTGTTTTTGTTTAAACTTAAAGTGCGTCGATCTAAAGCTTTAGGTGCATTGTTTCCCTTCTTATGGTGCGTGATTTGTGTGCTTAAGGTGTGTCAGTTGTTGAAACTTATGGTGCATCGATTTAAAACTTTAAGTGTGTAATTTTCCTTCTTAAGGTGTGTCAGTTATAATATTTAGGTACCCCATTTTAAAAATTTAGGTGCGTGATTTGTGTACTTACGTCACTTTCATACTTAAGATTAAGTTGCTTGGTTTCCTTTCAGACGCGCTTTTTTTAAAAAAAAATTCATTAATTTGAGCCGATGATCTAGATTTAATCAACGACTCGGATTAAATTACATGTCCGCACTTGAGCAAAGAACTAATGATTAATTTGAATTTTTTATCTCAATTTCATGTATAAGCATGATTTTTTTTAGATTTGTTGGATGGTTTATTTACGTATATTTATTAAACGGAGAATTAGTAATATTGTGTGTATTTAGAATCTTGATATTATTATGTGTCAATGTTATGCATGATTTTAGGAAGTATATTTTTTGCAATATTGTATTTTCTCGTGGGATTGTATTTTTTGTAGGATTGTGTACTTTCAATTCCATACGTATGCACTTTATATTCCATCAATGTTAACACTAGTATAAATTTGTGTGCATCTGTATATGTACACATCTAGAGCCTTTTATTTCAGTGTGCACATTCAATCCAATTATGTTGGTTGTAGTGTGCACTAAACCGGGCATCGTGTGCACCGTTGATTTGTTAGTGTGCATGTCGTGATTTATGCCAAGTCGTTGTTTGGTGTTCTTGTCTTTGAGTTCAGACATGCACACTTGTGCTATTGTGTGTCCGCTTATGTATTGTGTGAAATTTTTAAGATGTGCACTCATGTTGATTTTGATTGCATTCAAATTATCTCATTCATTAATGCTCACAAATTTATGTGCTCACATCCGTTAGACATGACCAACATTCTTCTTTGTTATGTGAAAAAGAAGACTTAATTGTTTGCTTACATTGAAAAAATAAATAAATTAAAGAAGTCAAAAGAGAGAATATACATGGATAGAGTATAATAGCAATTTTCTTCAAGGATGCAAGGTGTACAACAATGGACTAGTTTGCCAACTAGCTATGACAGTTTTAGTATAATTATCCTCCTTATTACGTGCATGAGATTTGATTTTGCCAATAAATTTAATATGAGCCATTGATCTCGTGATTTCTACGGTTTAGATATGTTCTTATGTTCTCATGTTCTCGTGTGAGAGAGGGTTCTCATAGGAGCACTATATATATATATATATATATATATATATATATGCGTGTGTGTGTAAAAGACTCCGTTCAGGTGAGAACGGGTAACCCAGAAAAGAACTAAGAACAACTCAACGACATCCACATGTCCAAATCTAATGGATCAGAAACACAGATTTGTTTAAAAAGCCAAGGTGAAATTTTCGTAAATAATTGAACATCGAAGTGTAAGTAAATTTTGTTAAAAGTGCAAGCAACAGTTTCATATAGTGCACTTAAGTGCAAGTAAAATGTACACTGAGTATCAATATTAAGTGCATCTAATGTTATCATTAGTTGCACCAGATGTTATCGTTAAATGCACATATGTTAAAGACTTTATCATTAGGTGCACGAATATTACCAAGGTAAATCACTTGCACTTGTAAGTGAAACTAGTTTTACTTGTAAGTGATTTTACTTGCAAACTTACACTAGTTACTTGCACTTGTAACATATTTTACTTGCACCAAAGTTTGAATTATCTAAGAAAATATCACAGCATCGTTTTCTAAAAATTACATCTGATTCGTTGATTTAGGACACGTAGATGGCTGTGAGTATTTCTTAGTTCTCTCCTGGCAACCGTTCTCACTTGAGCATGCCCTTATATAAGGGTGGATTCTAGTGAGAACAACCTCACACATGAGAACATAAAAACAAATCCAAATCATCTCCAATAAATATTAAAGGTTAAGATTTACCCTTCTTCCCCCTTCCATTTAAGTTGGAATTAATTCACATGGGTGATATAATAATTGGGAAAGGAATTTTAATTGTATTAAAATTGATTCAACATATTTTTGCATGTTTGTAGGAGTTCTAATTGTGGTTGTCTTAAAAGTATCTACATCAATGGTTATTTGGAAGTTTTTGGAATAGTGCAAGCTTACTTGGAGATGAGAGAAATGAAGAAAGAGAAAAAATAGTTTGGCCTGCAAAAAGTGTTTTTTGGAACAGTAAATGTCAACCTTGGAATGTGAAATTTAGCCACGCTAGCTCGAGTCAAGCGCAACACAGGCACCCAACGGGCGCGTGTACTGCACGCGCCCGCTAGGCGCGTCTGAAGTGGCTGACAACCCTTTTTTATTTTTTTTTCTTTTTAAAATATGATTTGTTTTTGTTTTTTTCCCTCATCTCATTTTCTCTTTCCTAATCACACTTACAAAAACTACTCAAAAAACCACCCAAAAAAAAAAAAAAAAACTAAGCATGCTCTAAAAATGATAATAATTTTTACTACATATCTTGGTTTTAGGAGATTTCAAATATCATTAAAGCAAATGTTCAATACAATCGGGAATAGAAGAAATCCAATAAGATGGACTAGTTTACGAATGAGTCGCTCTAGCTAAAGCGTGAGAACACTTATGCACTGATCTATGAATGAACTCAAAAGACACTGCTTCAAAGTGTCGACGGAACTCCTTACAAGCATCAATAGCACAGCTTACATAAGATCGGCCAGACCCCAAACCATTCGACAAGAAACACACTGTTTGACAATCTGAGAATAGGCTGACCTTAGTATAACCTTTGTTTTCTACCCATGAAATGGCCTCTTTAACAGCTGGCTTCTGCCAAATGAACATCATTAATACATCGAAGAGGACCATTTCGAGCTGCCAGAAAATTACCATCCGTACCTATTACCACACAACCAAAAAATGCCTTATCAGGATTAAAGAATATTGCTGCATCCACGTATATCTTAACTTCATCAGTAGTGTTATTTACCGCAGAGTGCACAGTATGCAATGTCTCATTAATGGGATGAATTGGACTTAATAGACCCTGCCAAGCTTCCACGTTGCGCTGCACTTCATGCACAACATTCATCATATGCCAAGTCTTATTATTCCAGATGATCTCATTCCATGCCCTCCAGATGCTCCACCAGATAGCAACAACACGAATCTTACTAATTTCATCACCATGTGATAGTGTATTAAGCAACGAAGCTGCACAGTCATTACCAACATCAGGAATAAAGTCATGCATAATTATTTGCCAAAGAGGTAATACACAAACATAGCCACACATCAAATGATCCAACGTCTCCAGATGTTCATGACAAAGAGGGCACATAATCTCAACCACGACTCGATGAGAATAAAGTGCAGTCATAGTGGGAAGGATATGATGCATGCAACGCCACACAAAATTCTATACAAAATGGTGAGATTTTTAACTTCCAAAGGGGACCCCAGGACACATTATCAGTACTTTCATGCATATTAGATAGAATTCTGTAACCATTTTTAACCAAATACAAGCCCCTAAGATCTCCCCGCCAACACTATTTATCATCATAGTGAATAGCGATAGGAAGTTTGAGAATCAATCCAACATCTCGTGGGAGAAACATTGTGTTTAGCAACTCTACTTTCCAGTTATGCGAAACAGGGTTAATAAAAGCACTGACTTTCATAGGACTGATTATAATCAAGCATAAGAGTTTGAATAAATGGGTTACCTTCATCAGGAAGCCAAGGTTGCTTCTATATACATGTATCACGACCGTTTCCATTCCTCCGGTAACAACCCATCCGCAAAACATCCTAGCCCGCTAATATAGAGCGCCAACAATAGCTTGGATTTGCACCAATCTTTGCATCTAGAAAATCATCACAGGGATAATATCTTGCCCTATACAAAAATGCAGCTAGGGAATATGGGTTAGTCAACAACCTTCACCTTTACTTAGCTAACAAAGCCACATTAAAACGGCTTAACATCTTAAAACCAAGACCGCCTTTTAACTTCGGACTACACATCCTACTCCATGTCATCTATCGTATGCCACCACCTCTACTACTGTAATTTTCCCACCAAAATATATACAAAGCCCGTTTAATCCTCTTACAAAGCGTAACAGGTAGAAAATAAATACTCATGGAATATGTGGGGAGGGTTTGCGCAACACTTTTCAGTAGTACTTCCTTCCTAGTCCTTGAAAGAACTTTATTATTCTAGCCACTTAGCCGGCCTATCAATTCTGTTTTAAACACGGTTGCCAATGTAGTGCGCATCATCTCATTAGTATTATGGTTGAACACAATACAACACTTATTATAATTAACCACCTGACCAGACATCCGTTCATAAGCAACTAGACAACTCTTTACAATTTTTGTTTCATGGGTGGTTGCTTTGAAAAATAGCAAACTATCATCTGTAAAAAATAAGTGAGAGATGTCGAGAGCACCCCCTAGCAACAATACAAGGAGAGAGCAAACCATTATGAACAGCTTTTGACAGGAAATATGAGAGCCCTTCCGCGCATAAAATAAACAGATAAAGGGATAGTGGATCTCCCTGTCTTAGACAACAGGATGGGACAATAAAGTCAGAAAGCTTACCATTGACCCCCACCTTATAACGTATAGTAGCGACACATCGCATAACCATACGTATCCACCTAGGATGGAAACCCATTCGGTTCATAATTTCCTCCAAAAAAAAAGGTCATTCCATTTTATCACATGCTTTAGCCATGTCCAGTTTCAGCGCACACCAACTATCTCTCCTTTTCCTTTTCCGATTCAAGAAATGAATCACCTCTGATGCAACTAACACATTGTTAGTAATTAAACGACCTAGCAGGAAAGTACCCTGAGTAGCCAAAATTGCTTTATCAAGGACTACTTTTAATTTGTTGGCCATCATCTTCGATAGTATCTTATACAAGACATTACATAATGCAATCGGCCGGAGATCCCCCATAGTAGTAGGACACGCCTTTTCGGAACAAGGGTGATGAAGGCATCGTTCAAACCAGTCAGGAAAATATCATTACTCGCACATGCAATAACAAATTGGGCCATGTCACCCCCTATCTCTCTCTAGAAATGTTGATAGAATGTCGAGCTGTAACCATCTAGACCAGGTGACTTATCCGGCGCCATTGAAAATAGCGCATCTTTAACTTCGCCCATCCCAAAGGGTTTGAGAAGCTGCCTATTATTCACAGAATTAATTGAAGGCACAAACCCATCTAATGAGTGATCAAAATCCGACCCCTTTGACATAAATATATTCTTAAAATACCGCATAGCAAGCCCCAACAAACCTTTACCTTCCACCCACCGATCAGATTCATCTCTCAGCTTCACAATACATTTCTTTCTTTTTCTGGTCGAGGCGTACTGATGAAAGAACTTTGTATTCATGTCCCCCTTTACTAACTAGTGTTGTTTAGCGCTCTGTCACCAAAAAGCATTCTGTTGGTCGAGTAGACTCTTAACTTCTCATCCGTGCATTATGGGTGTGGGTGAGTGCACATTTCATGTTTGAAATGTGCATATATGTTCAGTTGTGTGTACATGTTTTAAAACCCAGAACTTCTTACCCAGGAGATGCACAATGAAGAAACGAGAAGGAAAAACTACTTTTAAAAAATACTATTTTAAAATTATTTTTTACTATATCAAGCAAATTAACCAAATACAAAAACTTATTCCAGTTTTAGGAGATTTAATTATAATAGAACTGCAGTTTTGGAAGCTTTCAATATTTAACGTTATTTTAAGCTCTGTTTATTATATTAAAAATAGTAATAGTTATGCATCAGTGCATTATGGGTGTGGGTGAGTGCACATTTTGTGTTTGAAATGTGCATATATGTTTTCCTGATTTTGCTTCAGATGTGTACATGTTTAAATCTCACGTGAAAAATGCACAAACATGTCCTCATATGTGTACACGACCAACTACTAGGTTATTGAAAAAATACAATGCACACAACTCATATCACAATTGTACAAAACAACTAACCAAAACCCAGAGCTTCTTACCCAGGAGATGCACAATGAAGAAACGAGAAGGAAAAACTACTTTAAAAAATACTATTTTAAAATTATTTTTTACTATATCAAGCGAATTAACCAAATACAAAAACTTATTCCAGTTTTAGGAGATTTAATTATAATAGAACTGCAGTTTTGGAAGCTTTCAATATTTAACGTTATTTTAAGCTCTGTTTATTATATTAAAAATAGTAATAGTTATGCATCAGTGCATTATGGGTGTGGGTGAGTGCACATTTTGTGTTTGAAATGTGCATATATGTTTTCCTGATTTTGCTTCAGATGTGTACATGTTTAAATCTCACGTGAAAAATGCACAAACATGTCCTCATATGTGTACACGACCAACTACTAGGTTATTGAAAAAATACAATGCACACAACTCATATCACAATTGTACAAAACAACTAACCAAAACCCAGAGCTTCTTACCCAGGAGATGCACAATGAAGAAACGAGAAGGAAAAACTACTTTAAAAAATACTATTTTAAAATTATTTTTTACTATATCATGCGAATTAACCAAATACAAAAACTTATTCCAGTTTTAGGAGATTTAATTATAATAGAACTGCAGTTTTGGAAGCTTTCAATATTTAACGTTATTTTAAGCTCTGTTTATTATATTAAAAATAGTAATAGTTATGCATCAGTGCATTATGGGTGTGGGTGAGTGCACATTTTGTGTTTGAAATGTGCATATATGTTTTCCTGATTTTGCTTCAGATGTGTACATGTTTAAATCTCACGTGAAAAATGCACAAACATGTCCTCATATGTGTACACGACCAACTACTAGGTTATTGAAAAAATACAATGCACACAACTCATATCACAATTGTACAAAACAACTAACCAAAACCCAGAGCTTCTTACCCAGGAGATGCACAATGAAGAAACGACAAGGAAAAACTACTTTAAAAAATACTATTTTAAAATTATTTTTTACTATATCAAGCGAATTAACCAAATACAAAAACTTATTCCAGTTTTAGGAGATTTAATTATAATAGAACTGCAGTTTTGGAAGCTTTCAATATTTAACGTTATTTTAAGCTCTGTTTATTATATTAAAAATAGTAATAGTTATGCATCAGTGCATTATGGGTGTGGGTGAGTGCACATTTTGTGTTTGAAATGTGCATATATGTTTTCCTGATTTTGCTTCAGATGTGTACATGTTTAAATCTCACGTGAAAAATGCACAAACATGTCCTCATATGTGTACACGACCAACTACTAGGTTATTGAAAAAATACAATGCACACAACTCATATCACAATTGTACAAAACAACTAACCAAAACCCAGAGCTTCTTACCCAGGAGATGCACAATGAAGAAACGACAAGGAAAAACTACTTTAAAAAATACTATTTTAAAATTATTTTTTACTATATCATGCGAATTAACCAAATACAAAAACTTATTCCAGTTTTAAGAGATTTAATTATAATAGAACTGTAGTTTTGGAAGCTTTCAATATTTAATGTTATTTTAAGCTCTGTTATTATATTAAAAATAGAGCAAATTGCCATTTTAGTCAACTGGCTATAGGGGTCCTATTAATTGCAGTCCACGACTTTCAAAACTGTTAATTTCATACCATAACTATTCAATTTTTATCAATTTCGGTCACTCCGGCCAAATTCGCCGGAAAATCCTAAACCCTAAAATAATGAGGGGTATTTTAGTAATTTTACATGTATGTTCTTCTTCTTCGGCCAAATTTCGTTCTGCTGCGGTGGTGGCGACGGAGGGAGCGGGCTCGAAGCAAGAGAGATGAGCATAGCTTTTTAAGTTAAACCCACAAATATTCTAAGCTTTCAATAATTTGGCTTGCGGAAACTAACACCCTCCAGTTACCAATATTGTTGGTTTTTAAACATTTACCCAACTTAAAACTCAAAGCACAAAAATATTGCAGATAACAGTGAATTGAATCGTGGATTATATTTGCCTATTTGGTGACATTTTATATTTCTACCCATTATTACACAATAATACAATAATGTGTATTTGATTCCAAGAATATAGAGTTTCGATTGGATAGTTCACGGAATCATCAGAAACAGTCTGGTGTAAGGCTTTGTGGCAACCAGAGCCACAAGTTTGCCTCGCTCAGAGTGGCTGTTCTAGGCAAATTTGAGAATCTCGCCGGAAAAAATGGAACCTCACCGGAGAGAAATGGAACATCGCCAGAGAAGAAGGAAGATGTGTGAAATGACTAAAATGCCCTCATTATTTTAGGGTTTAGGATTTTCCGGCGAATTTGGCCGGTAATTTGGCCGGAGTGACCGAAATTGATAAAAATTGCATAGTTATGGTATAGAATTAACAGTTTTGAAAGTCGTGGACTACAATTAACAGGACCCCTATAGTCAGTGGACTAAAATGACAATTTACTCTTAAAAATAGTAATAGTTATGCATCAGTGCATTATTGGTGTGGGTCACATTTTGTGTTTGAAATGTGCATATATGTTTTCCTGATTTTGCTTCAGATGTGTGTACATGTTTAACACTCACGTAAAAATGCACAAACATGTCTTCATATGTGCACACGATCAACTATTAGGTTATTGGAAAAATACACTGCACACAACTCATACCACAGTTGCACAAAACAACTAACCAAAACCCAAAACTTCTTATCCAGGAGATGCACAATGAAGAAACGCACACGCCTAAGCTCATAGATGCACATACCCACTAACAATAAATACATAACACACATTGTGGATAATACAATAAATGCACATAATGTAACTTACAAATGCGCACACACTCCACCCACGCACCCCCCCCCCCCCAAA